>NW_027174689.1:0-134266 GCF_000390325.3 Nicotiana tomentosiformis
GTCCCGGGACCCTTGAACCCCGATCTCCTAAAATTTTTCCGTACCATCAAATACGACCTAAGGAACCATGGTCACCACCCCACAATGATCGTTCCTCATGTTTTGCACTTTTCGGCGAAAAAACTAGAATTCCGCCCGATTCGCATATTTTCGTGTGTTATAGCCCACGCCTTCCAAGTGGTCCCGGGAACCCTGGACCCCGATCTCCTATTATTTTTCCGGGCCATCAAATACGATTTAAGGAACCATAGTCACCGCCCTGCCATGATCGTTCCTCATTTTTTGCGTTTTTCGGCCAAAAAACTAGAATTCCGCGCGATTCCCATATTTTCGTGTGCTATAGCTTAGGCCTTCAAAGTGGTCCCAGGACCCCCAGACCACGATCGCCTAAAAATTTTCAAGGCCATCAAATATGACCTAAGAAACCATAGTCATCGCCCCGCCCTGATCGTTCCTCATATTTTGCATTTTTCGGCCAAAAAACTAGAATTCCCCCCGATTCCCATATTTTCGTGTGCTACAGCCCACGCCTTCCGAGTGGGCCGAGCCTCCCGAACTCGGATCACCTAAATTTTTTTCGGGCCATCAAATAAGACCTAAGGAACCATAGTCACCTCCCCGCCAAGATCGTTCCTCATTTTTTAAATTTTTCGGCAAAAAACTAGAATTCCGCATGATTCCCATATTTTCATGTGCTATAATAGCCCACGCCTTCCCAATGTGTAGGGCCCCCCGGAGCCGGATCGCCTAAATTTTTTCCGGGCCATCAAATACGAGCTAAGGAACCAAAGTCACATCCCCTCCATGACCTTTCCTCATTTTTTGCATTTTATGGCCAAAAAACTAGAATTCCGTTCGATTCCCATATTTTCGTGTGTTATAGCCCATGCCTTCCAAGTGGACCGGGGACTCCCGGACCCCGATCGCCTAAAGATTTTTGGGCCATCAAATACGACCTAAGGAACCATAGTCACCGCCCCGCCATGATCGGTCCTCATTTCATGCATTTTATGGTGAAAAAACTAGAATTCTGCCCGATTCCCTTATTTTCGTGTGCTATAACCCACGCCTTCCAAGTGGTCCCGGGACCCTTGAACCCCGATCTCCTAAAAATTTTCCGTACCATCAAATAAGACCTAAGGAACCATAGTCACCACCCCGCAATGATCGTTCCTCATTTTTTGCATTTTTCGGCGAAAAAATTACAATTCCGCCCGATTCGCATATTTTCGTGTGTTATAGCCCACGCCTTCCAAGTGGTCCCGGGAACCCTGGACCCCGATCGCCTATTATTTTTCCGGGCCATCAAATACGATTTAAGGAACCATAGTCACCTCCCTGCCATGATCGTTCCTCATTTTTTGCGTTTTTCGGCCAAAAAACTAGAATTCCGCGCGATTCCCATATTTTCGTGTGCTATAGCTTAGGCCTTCAAAGTGGTCCCAGAACCCCCAGACCACGATCTCCTAAAAATTTTCAAGGCCATCAAATATGACCTAAGAAACCATAGTCATCGCCCCGCCCTGATCGTTCCTCATATTTTCCGTTTTTCGGCCAAACAACTAGAATTCCCCCCGATTCCCATATTTTCGTGTGCTACAGTCCACGCCTTCCGAGTGGGCCGAGCCTCCCGAACTCAGATCACCTAAATTTTTGTCGGGCCATCAAATAAGACCTAAGGAACCATAGTCACCTCCCCGCCAAGATCATTCCTCATTTTTTACATTTTTCGGCCAAAAAACTAGAATTCTGCAAGATTCCCATATTTTCATGTGCTATAATAGCCCACGCCTTCCCAATGTGTAGGGCCCGCCGGAGCCGGATCGCCTAAAATTTTTCCTGGCCATCAAATACAAGCTAAGGAACCAAAGTCACATCCCCTCCATGACCTTTCCTCATTTTTTGTATTTTATGGCTAAAAAACTAGAATTCCGCCCGATTCCCATATTTTCGTGTGTTATAGCCCATGCCTTCCAAGTGGACCCGGGACTCCCGGACCCCGATCGCCTAAAAATTTTTGGGCCATCAAATACGACCTAAGGAACCATAGTCACCGCCCCGCCATGATCGGTACTCATTTCAAGCATTTTACAGCGAAAAAACTAGAATTCTGCCCGATTCCCTATTTTCGTGTGCTATAACCCACGCCTTCCAAGTGGTCCCGCGACCCTTGAACCCCGATCTCCTAAAATTTTTCCTTACCATAAAATACGACCTAAGGAACCATAGTCACCGCCCCGCAATGATCGTTCCTCATTTTTTGCATTTTTCGGCGAAAAAACTAGAATTCCGCCCGATTCGCATATTTTCGTGTGTTATAGCCCACGCCTTCCAAGTGGTCCAGGGAACCCTGGAGCCCGATCGCCTATTATTTTTCCGGGCCATCAAATGCGATTTAAGGAACCATAGTCACCACCCTGCCATGATCGTTCCTCATTTTTTGCATTTTTCGGCCAAACAACTAGAATTCCGCTCGATTCACATATTTTCGTGTGCTATAGCCCATGCCTTCCGAGTGATCCCATACCCCGGACCCCGATAGCCTAAAATTTTTCCGGGCCATAAAATACAACCTAAGGAACCATAGTCACAGCCCCACCATGATCGTTCTTAGTTTTTTGCGTTTTTCGGCCAAAAACCTAGAATTCCGCCCGATTCCCATATTTTTGTGTGTTATATCCCACGCCTTCCGAGTGGGACGGCCCCGCGGACTCGGATCACCTAAAAATATTTCGGGCCATCAAATACAACCTAAGGAACCATAGTCACTGCCCCGCCATGATCGTTCCTCATTTTTTGTATTTTTCGGCGAAAAAACTAGAATTCCGTCGGATTACCATATGTTTGTGTTCTATTGCCCTCGCCTTCCGAGTGGACCGGGCCCCCCGGACTCGGATCGCCTAAATTTTTTCGGACCATCAAATAGGACCAAAGGAACCATAGTCACTGCCTCGCCATGATTGTTCCTCACGTTTTGCATTTTTCGGCCAAAAAACTAGAATTCCGCTCGATTCCAATATTTTTGTGTGCTATAGCCCACGCCTTCCAAGTGGTCCCGGGACCCCCGGACCCCGATCGCCTAAATATTTTTTCAGGCTATCAAATACAACCTAAGGAACCATAGTCACTGCCCCGCCATGATCGTTCCTCATTTTTTGCATTTTTCGACGAAATAACTAGAATTCCGTCGGATTACCATATGTTTGTGTTCTATTGCCCTCGCCTTCCGAGTGGGCCGGGCCCCCCGGACTCGGATCGCCTAAATTTTTTCGGAACATCAAATAGGACCAAAGGAACCATATTCACCGCCTCGCCATGATTGTTCCTCATGTTTTGCATTTTTCGGCCAAAAAACTAGAATTCCGCTCGATTCCAATATTTTTGTGTGCTATAGCCCACGCCTTCCAAGTGGTCCCGGGACCCCCAGACCCCGATCGCCTAAATGTTTTTCCAGGCTATCAAATACGACCTAAGGAACCATAGTAACCGCCCCTCCATGATCCTTCCTCATTTTTTGCATTTTTCGGCCAAACAACTAGAATTCCACGGGATTCTCATATTTTCGTGTGCTATAGCCCACGCCTTCCGAGTGGTCCCGGAACCGCCGGACCCCTATTGCCTAAAGTTTTTCCGGACCATCAAATACGACCTAAGGAACCGTAGTCACCGCCCCACCATGATCATTCCTCATTTATTGCGATTTCCGGCAAAAAAACTAGAATTCCGCCAGATTCCCATATTTTCGTGTGCTATAGCCCACGCCTTCCGAGTGGGCTAGGCCCCCCGGACTCGGATCATTTAAATTTTATTCGGGCCATCAAATAAGACCTAAGGACCATAGTCACCTCCACGCCATGATCGTTCCTCATTGTTTGCATTTTTCGGCTAAAAAACTAGAATTCCGTCCGATTCCCATATTTTCCTGTGCTATAATTGCCCACGCCTTCCCAATGGGTAGGGACCCCCGGACCCCGATCGCCTAAAATTTTTCCGGACCATCAAATACGACCTAAGGAACCATAGTCACCGTTCCGCCATGAATTTTCCTAGTTGTTTGCGTTTTTCAGCGAAAAAACTAGAATTCCGCCTGATTCCCATATTTACGTGAGCTATAGCTCACACCTTCCGAGTAGGCCGGTCCCCCTGACTCGGAACGTCTAAAAAATTTTCGGGCCATTAAATATGACCTAAGGAACCATAGTCACCGCCCCGCCATGATCGTTCCTCAATTTTTGCAGTTTTTGTCCAAAAAATTAGAATTCCGCCCGATTCCCATATTTTCATGTGCTATAGCTTAGGCCTTCAAAGTGGTCCAGGACCCCCAGACCACGATCGCCTAAAAATTTTCAAGGCCATCAAATATGACCTAAGAAACCATAGTCATCGCCCCGCCCTGATCGTTCCTCATATTTTGCATTTTTCGGCAAAAAACTAGAATTCTGCCCGATTCCCATATTTTCGTGTGCTACAGCCCATGCCTTCCGAGTGGGCCGGGCCTCCCGAACTCGTATCACCTAAATTTTTTTCGGGCCATCAAATAAGACCTAAGGAACCATAGTCACCTCCCTGCCAAGATTGTTCCTCATTTTTTACATTTTTCGGCCAAAAAACTAGAATTCCGCACGATTCCCATATTTTCATGTGCTATAATAGCCCACGCCTTCCCAATGTGTAGGGCCCGCCGGAGCCGGATCGCCTAAAAATTTTTTGGGCCATCAAATATGAGCTAAGGAACCAAAGTCACATCCCCTTCATGACCTTTCCTCATTTTTTGCATTTTATGGCCAAAAAAGTAGAATTCCGCCCTCTTCCCATATTTTCGTGTGTTATAGCCCATGCCTTCCAAGTGGACACGGGACTCCCGGACCCCGATCGCCTAAAAATTTTTGGGCCATCAAATACGAACTAAGTAACCATAGTCACCGTCCCCCATGATCGGTCCTCATTTCATGCATTTTACGGCGAAAAAACTAGAATTCTGCCCGATTCCCTTATTTTCGTGTGCTATAACCCATGCCTTCCAAGTGGTCCCGGGACCCTTGAACCCCGATCTCCTAAAATTTTTCTGTACCATCAAATACAACCTAAGGAACCATAGTCACTGCCCCGCAATGATTGTTCCACATTTTTTGTATTTTTCGGCGAAAAAACTAGAATTCCGCCCGATTCCCATATTTTCGTGTGTTATAGCCCACGCCTTCCAAGTGGTCCCGGGAACCCTGGACCCAGATCACCTATTATTTTTCCGGGCCTTCAAATATGATTTAAGGAACCATAGTCACCGCCCTGCCATGATCGTTCCTCATTTTTTATGTTTTTCGGCCAAAAAACTAGAATTCCGCGCAATTCCCATATTTTCGTGTGCTATAGCCCATGCCTTCCGAGTGGTCCCAGACCCCCGGACCCCGATAGCCTAAAATTTTTCCGGGCCATAAAATACGACCTAAGGAACCATAGTCACGGCCCCACCATGATCGTTCTTAGTTTTTTGCGTTTTTCGGCCAAAAACCTAGAATTCCGCCCGATTCCCATATTTTCGTGTGTTTTATCCCAAGCCTTCCGAGTGGGCCGGCCCCGCGGACTCGGATCACCTAAAAAAATTTCAGGCCATCAAATACAACCTAAGGAACCATTGTCACTGCCCCGCCATGATCGTTCCTCATGTTTTGCATTTTTCGACGAAAAAACTAGAATTCCGTCGGATTACCATATGTTTGTGTTCTATTGCCCTCGCCTTCCGAGTGGGCCGGGCCCCTAGGACTCGGATCGCCTAAATTTTTTCGGACCACCAAATATGACCAAAGGAACCATAGTCACCGCCTCGCCATGATTTTTCCTCATGTTTTGCATTTTTCGGCCAAAAAACTAGAATTCTGCTCGATTCCAATATTTTTGTGTGCTATAGCCCACGCCTTCCAAATGGTCCCGGGACCCCCGGACCCCGATCGTCTAAATTTTTTTCCAGGTTATCAAATACGACCTAAGGAACCATAGTAACCGCCCCTCCATGATCCTTCCTCATTTTTTGCATTTTTCGGCCAAACAACTAGAATTCCGCGCGATTCTCATATTTTCGTGTGCTATAGCCCACGCCTTCCGAGTGGTCCCGGAACAGTCGGACCCCTATTGCCTAAAGTTTTTCCGGACCATCAAATACGACCTAAGGAACCATAGTCACCGCCCCGCCATGATCGTTCCTAGGTTGTTGTGTTTTTTGGCAAAAAAACTAGAATTCCGCGTGATTCCATATCTTCATTTGCTATAGCCCACGCCTTCCGAGTGTTCCCGGGAACCCCGGACCCCGATCGCCTAAAAATTTGGAAGCCATCAAATACGACCTAAGGAACCATAGTCACCGCCCCGCCATGATCATTCTTCATTGTTTTGCGTTTTTTGGCCAAAACACTAGAATTTCGCCCGATTACCATATTATTGTGTGTTATTGCCCACGCCTTCGAGGGGGCCGAGCCCCCCGTACTTGGATCGTCTAAAGTTTTTTCAGGCCATAAAATAGGACCTTAGGAACCATAGTCACCACCTCGCCATGATCTTTCCTAATTTTTTGCATTTTTCGGCCAAAAAACTAGAACTCCGCCCGGTTCCCATATTTTTGTGTGCTATAGACAATGCTTTCCAAGTGGTCCCGGGATCCCCGGACACCGATCGCCTAAAATTTTTTTGGGCCATCAAATACGACCTAAGGAACCATAGTAACTGCCCCGCCACTATCGTTCCTCATTTATTGCGATTTCCAGCAAAAAAACTAGAATTCCGCCCGATTCTCATATTTTCGTATGCTATAGCCCACGCCTTCCGAGTGGGCCAGGCCCCCCGGACTCGGATCATCTAAATTTTATTTGGGTCATCAAATAAGACCTAAGGACCATAGTCACCTCCCCGCCATGATCGTTCCTCATTGTTTGCATTTTTTGGCTAAAAAACTAGAATTCCGTCCGATTCCCATATTTTCCTGTGCTATAATTGCCCACGCCTTCCCAATGGGTAGGGACCCCCGGACCCCGATCGCCTAAAATTTTTCCTGACCATCAAATACGACCTAAGGAACCATAGTCACCGTTCCGCCATGAATTTTCCTAGTTGTTTGCGTTTTTCAGCAAAAAAACTAGAATTCCGCCCGATTCCCATATTTTCATGTGCTATAGCTCACATCTTCCGAGTGGGCCCATACCCCCGGACCCCGATAGCCTAAATTTTTTCCGGGCCATAAAATACGACCTAAGGAACCATAGGCACGGCCCCACCATGATCGTTCTTAGGTTTTTGCGTTTTTCAGCCAAAAACCTAGAATTCCGCCCGATTCCCATATTTTTGTGTGTTATATCCCACGCCTTCCGAGTGGGCCGGCTCCGCAGACTCGGATCACCTAAAAACATTTCGGGCCATTAAATACAACCTAAGGAACCATAGTCACTACCCCGCCATGATCGTTCCTCATTTTTTGCATTTTTTGACGAAATAACTAGAATTCCGTCGGATTACCATATGTTTGTGTTCTATTGCCCTCGCCTTCCGAGTGGGCCGGGCCCCCCGGACTCGGATCGCCTAAATTTTTTTGGACCATCAAATAGGACCAAAGGAACCATAGTCACCGCCTCGCCATGATTCTTCCTCATGTTTTGCATTTTTTGGCCAAAAAACTAGAATTCCGCTCGATTCCTTCCAAGTGGTCCCGGGACCCCCGGACCCCGATCGCCTAAATGTTTTTCCAGGCTATTAAATACGACCTAAGGAACCATAGTAACCGCCCCTCCATGATCCTTCCTCATTTTTTGCATTTTTCGGCCAAACAACTAGAATTCCACGCGATTCTCATATTTTCGTGTGCTATAGCCCACGCCTTCCGAGTGGTCCTGGAACCGTCGGACCCCTATTGCCTAAAGTTTTTCCGGACCATCAAATACGACCTAAGGAACCATAGTCACCGCCCCGCCATGATCGTTCCTAGGTTTTTGTGTTTTTTGGCAAAAAACCTAGAATTCCGCGCGATTCCATATCTTCATTTGCTATAGCCCACGCCTTCCGAGTGGTCCCGGGAATCCCGGACTCCGATCGCCTAAAAATTTTCCGGGCCATCAAATACAACCTAAGGAACCATAGTAACTGCCCCGCCATGATTGTTCCTCATTTATTGCGATTTCCAGCAAAAAAACTAGAATTCCGCCAGATTCCCATATTTTCGTGTGTTATAGCCCACGCCTTCCGAGTGGGCCAGGCCCCCCGGACTCAGATCATCTAAATTTTATTCGGGCCATCAAATAAGACCTAAGGACCATAGTCACCTCCACTCCATGATCGTTCCTCATTGTTTGCATTTTTCGGTTAAAAAACTAGAATTCCGTCCGATTCCCATATTTTCCTGTGCTATAATTGCCCACGCCTTCCCAATGGGTAGGGACCCCCGGACCCCGATCGCCTAAAATTTTTCCGGACCATCAAATACGACCTAAGGAACCATAGTCACCGTTCCGCCATGAATTTTCCTAGTTGTTTGCGTTTTTCAGCGAAAAAACTAGAATTCCGCCCGTTTCCCATATTTTCGTGTGCTATAGCTCACACCTTCCGAGTGGGCCGGTCCCCCCTGACTCGGAACATCTAAAAATTATTCGGGCCATTAAATACGACCTAAGGAACCATAGTCACCGCCCCGCCATGATCGTTCCTCAATTTTTGCTTTTTTCGGCCAAAAAATTAGAATTTCGCCCGATTCCCATATTTTCATGTGCTATAGCTTAGGCCTTCAAAGTGGTCCCAGGACCCCCAGACCACGATCGCCTAAAAATTTTCAAGCCCATCAAATATGACCTAAGAAACCATAGTCATCGCCCCGCCCTGATCGTTCCTCATATTTTGCGTTTATCGGCAAAAAACTAGAATTCCGCCCGATTCTCATATTTTCGTATGCTATAGCCCACGCCTTCCGAGTGGGCCAGGCCCCCCGGACTCGGATCATCTAAATTTTATTTGGGTCATCAAATAAGACCTAAGGACCATAGTCACCTCCCCGCCATGATCGTTCCTCATTGTTTGCATTTTTTGGCTAAAAAACTAGAATTCCGTCCGATTCCCATATTTTCCTGTGCTATAATTGCCCACGCCTTCCCAATGGGTAGGGACCCCCGGACCCCGATCGCCTAAAATTTTTCCTGACCATCAAATACGACCTAAGGAACCATAGTCACCGTTCCGCCATGAATTTTCCTAGTTGTTTGCGTTTTTCAGCAAAAAAACTAGAATTCCGCCCGATTCCCATATTTTCATGTGCTATAGCTCACATCTTCCGAGTGGGCCCATACCCCCGGACCCCGATAGCCTAAATTTTTTCCGGGCCATAAAATACGACCTAAGGAACCATAGGCACGGCCCCACCATGATCGTTCTTAGGTTTTTGCGTTTTTCGGCCAAAAACCTAGAATTCCGCCCGATTCCCATATTTTTGTGTGTTATATCCCACGCCTTCCGAGTGGGCCGGCTCCGCAGACTCGGATCACCTAAAAACATTTCGGGCCATCAAATACAACCTAAGGAACCATAGTCACTACCCCGCCATGATCGTTCCTCATTTTTTGCATTTTTCGACGAAATAACTAGAATTCCGTCGGATTACCATATGTTTGTGTTCTATTGCCCTCGCCTTCCGAGTGGGCCGGGCCCCCGGACTCGGATCGCCTAAATTTTTTTGGACCATCAAATAGGACCAAAGGAACCATAGTCACCGCCTCGCCATGATTGTTCCTCATGTTTTGCATTTTTTGGCCAAAAAACTAGAATTCCGCTCGATTCCTTCCAAGTGGTCCCGGGACCCCCGGACCCCGATCGCCTAAATGTTTTTCCAGGCTATTAAATACGACCTAAGGAACCATAGTAACCGCCCCTCCATGATCCTTCCTCATTTTTTGCATTTTTCGGCCAAACAACTAGAATTCCACGCGATTCTCATATTTTCGTGTGCTATAGCCCACGCCTTCCGAGTGGTCCTGGAACCGTCGGACCCCTATTGCCTAAAGTTTTTCCGGACCATCAAATACGACCTAAGGAACCATAGTCACCGCCCCGCCATGATCGTTCCTAGGTTTTTGTGTTTTTTGGCAAAAAACCTAGAATTCCGCGCGATTCCATATCTTCATTTGCTATAGCCCACGCCTTCCGAGTGGTCCCGGGAATCCCGGACTCCGATCGCCTAAAAATTTTCCGGGCCATCAAATACAACCTAAGGAACCATAGTAACTGCCCCGCCATGATTGTTCCTCATTTATTGCGATTTCCAGCAAAAAAACTAGAATTCCGCCAGATTCCCATATTTTCGTGTGCTATAGCCCACGCCTTCCGAGTGGGCCAGGCCCCCCGGACTCAGATCATCTAAATTTTATTCGGGCCATCAAATAAGACCTAAGGACCATAGTCACCTCCACTCCATGATCGTTCCTCATTGTTTGCATTTTTCGGTTAAAAAACTAGAATTCCGTCCGATTCCCATATTTTTCCTGTGCTATAATTGCCCACGCCTTCCCAATGGGTAGGGACCCCCGGACCCCGATCGCCTAAAATTTTTCCGGACCATCAAATACGACCTAAGGAACCATAGTCACCGTTCCGCCATGAATTTTCCTAGTTGTTTGCGTTTTTCAGCGAAAAAACTAGAATTCCGCCCGATTCCCATATTTTCGTGTGCTATAGCTCACACCTTCCGAGTGGGCCGGTCCCCCCTGACTCGGAACATCTAAAAATTATTCGGGCCATTAAATACGACCTAAGGAACCATAGTCACCGCCCCGCCATGATCGTTCCTCAATTTTTGCTTTTTTCGGCCAAAAAATTAGAATTCCGCCCGATTCCCATATTTTCATGTGCTATAGCTTAGGCCTTCAAAGTGGTCCCAGGACCCCCAGACCACGATCGCCTAAAAATTTTCAAGCCCATCAAATATGACCTAAGAAACCATAGTCATCGCCCCGCCCTGATCGTTCCTCATATTTTGCGTTTATCGGCAAAAAACTAGACTTCCGCCCGATTCTCATATTTTCGTGTGCTACAGCCCACGCCTTCCGAGTGGGCCGGGCCTCCCAAACTCGGATCACCTAAATTTTTTTCGGGCCATCAAATAAGACCTAAGGAACCATAGTCACCTCCCCACCAAGATCGTTCCTCATTTTTTATATTTTTCGGCCAAAAAACTAGAATTCCGCACGATTCCCATATTTTCATGTGCTATAATAGCCCACGCCTTCCCAATGTGTAGGGCCCGCCGGAGCCGGATCGCCTAAAATTTTTTCGGGCCATCAAATACGAGCTAAGGAACCAAAGTCACATTCCCTTCATGACCTTTCCTCATTTTTTGCATTTTATGGCCAAAAAAGTAGAATTCCGCCCTCTTCCCATATTTTCGTGTGTTATAGCCCATGCCTTCCAAGTGGACACGGGACTCCCGGACCCCGATCGCCTAAAAATTTTTGGGCCATCAAATACGAACTAAGTAACCATAGTCACCGTCCCCCCATGATCGGTCCTCATTTCATGCATTTTACGGCGAAAAAACTAGAATTCTGCCCGATTCCCTTATTTTCGTGTGCTATAACCCACGCCTTCCAAGTGGTCCCGGGACCCTTGAACCCCGATCTCCTAAATATTTTCTGTACCATCAAATACGACCTAAGGAACTATAGTCACCGCCCCGCAATGATCGTTCCACATTTTTTGTATTTTTCGGCGAAAAAACTAGAATTCCGCCCGATTCCCATATTTTCGTGTGTTATAGCCCACGCCTTCCAAGTGGTCCCGGGAACCCTGGACCCCGATCGCCTATTATTTTTCCGGGCCATCAAATATGATTTAAGGAACCATAGTCACCGCCCTGCCATGATCGTTCCTCATTTTTTACGTTTTTCGGCCAAAAAACTAGAATTCCGCGCAATTCCCATATTTTCGTGTGCTATAGCCCATGCCTTCCGAGTGGTCCCAGACCCCCGGACCCCGATAGCCTAAAATTTTTTCGGGCCATAAAATACGACCTAAGGAACCATAGTCACGGCCCCACCATGATCGTTCTTAGTTTTTTGCATTTTTCGGCCAAAAACCTAGAATTCTGCCCGATTCCCATATTTTCGTGTGTTATATCCCACGCCTTCTGAGAGGGCCGGCCCCGCGGACTCGTATCACCTAAAAAAAATTTGGGCCATCAAATACAACCTAAGGAACCATAGTTACTGCCCCACCATGATCGTTCCTCATGTTTTGCATTTTTCGACGAAAAAACTAGAATTCCGTCGGCCTACCATATGTTTGTGTTCTATTGCCCTCGCCTTCCGAGTGGGCCGGGCCCCCCGGACTCGGATTGCCTAAATTTTTTTTGACCATCAAATAGGACCAAAGGAACCATAGTCACCACCTCGCCATGATTTTTCCTCTTGTTTTGCATTTTTCGGCCAAAAAACTAGAATTCCGCTCGATTCCAATATTTTTGGGTGCTATAGACCATGCCTTCCAAGTGGTCCCGGGACCCCCGGACCCCGATCGCCTAAATTGTTTTCCAGGATATCAAATACGACCTAAGGAACCATAGTAACTGCCCCTCCATGATCCTTCCTCATTTTTTGCATTTTTCGGCCAAACAACTAGAATTCCGTGCGATTCTCATATTTTCGTGTGCCATAGCCCACGCCTTCCGAGTTGTCCCGGAACCGCCGGACCCCTATTGCCTAAAGTTTTTCTGGACCATCAAATACGACCTAAGGAACCATAGTCCCCGCCCCGCCATGATCGTTCCTCATTGTTTGCATTTTTCGGCTAAAAAACTAGAATTCCGTCCGATTCCCATATTTTCCTGTGCTATAATTGCCCACGCCTTCCCAATGGGTAGGGACCCCCGGACCCCGATCACCTAAAATTTTTTCGGACCATCAAATACGACCTAAGGAACCATATTCACCGCCCCGCCATGATCGTTCTTCATTTTTTGCGTTTTTCTGCCAAAACACTAGATTTCCGACCGATTACCATATTATTGTGTTCTATTGCCCACGCCTTCGAGTGGGCCGAGACCCCCGTACTCGGATCGCCTAAAGTTTTTTCGGGCCATAAAATAGGACCTTAGGAACCATAGTCACCACCTCGCCATGATCTTTCCTAATTTTTCGCATTTTTCGGCCAAAGAATTAGAAATCCGCCCGGTTCCCATATTTTTGTGTTCTATAGACAACGCTTTCCAGGTGGTCCCGGGATCCCCGGACACCGATCGCCTAAAATTTTTCCGCGCCATCAAATACGACCTAAGGAACCATAGTAACTGCCCCGCCATGATCGTTCCTTATTTATTGCGATTTCCGGCAAAAAAACTAGAATTCCGCCCGATTCCCATATTTTCGTGTGCTATAGCCCACGCCTTCCAAGTGGGCCAGGCCCCCGGACTCGGATCATCTAAATTTTATTCGGGCCATCAAATAAGACCTAAGGACCATAGTCACCTCCCCGCCATGATCGTTCCTCATTGTTTGCATTTTTCGGTTAAAAAACTAGAATTCCGTCCGATTCCCATATTTTCCCACGCCTTCCCAATGGGTTGGGACCCCCGGACCCCGATCGCCTAAAATTTTTACGAACCAACAAATACGACCTAAGGAACCATAGTCACCGTTCCTCCATGAATTTTCCTAGTTGTTTGCGTTTTTCAGCGAAAAAACTAGAATTCCGCCTGATTCCCATATTTTCGTGTGCTATAGCTCACACCTTCCGAGTGGGCCGGTCCCCCCTGACTCGGAACGTCTAAAATTTTTTCGGGCCAATAAATACGACCTAAGGAACCATAGTCACCACCCCGCCATGATCGTTCCTCAATTTTTGCATTTTTCGGCCAAAAAATTAGAATTCCGCCCGATTCCCATATTTTCGTGTGCTATAGCTTAGGCCTTCAAAGTGGTCGCAGGACCCCAGACCACGATCGCCTAAAAATTTTCAAGGCCATCAAATATGACCTAAGAAACCATAGTCATCGCCCCGCCCTGATCGTTCCTCATATTTTGCGTTTTTCGGCCAAAAAACTAGAATTCCGCCCGATTCCCATATTTTCATGTGCTACAGCCTACGCCTTCCGAGTTGGCCGGGCCTCCCAAACTCGGATCACCTAAATTATTTTCGGGCCATCAAATAATACCTAAGGAATCATAGTCACCTCCCTGCCAAGATTGTTCCTCATTTTTTATATTTTTCAGCCAAAATACTAGAATTCCGTACGATTCCCATATTTTCATGTGCTATAATAGCCCACGCCTTCCCAATGTGTAGGGCCCCCCGGGGCCGGATCGCCTAAAATTTTTCCGGGCCATAAAATACGAGCTAAGGAACCAAAGTCACATCCCCTCCATGACCTTTCCTCATTTTTTGCATTTTATGGCCAAAAAACTAGAATTCCGCCCGATTCCCACATTTTCGTGTGTTATAGCCCATGCCTTCGAAGTGGACCCGGGACTCCCGGACCCCGATCGCCTAAAATTTTTCGGGCCATCAAATTCGACCTAAGGAACCATAGTCACCGCCCCGCCATTATCGGTCCTCATTTCATGCATTTTACGGCGAAAAAACTAGAATTCTGCCTGATTCCCTTATTTTCGTGTGCTATAACCCACGCCTTCCAAGTGGTCCCGGGACCCTTGAACCCCGATCTCCTAAAATATTTCCGTACCATCAAATACGACCTATGGAACCATAGTCACCGCCCCGCAATGATCGTTCCTCATTTTTTGTATTTTTCGGCGAAAAAACAAGAATTCCGCCCGATTCCCATATTTTCGTGTGTTATAGCCCACGCCTTCCTAGTGGTCCCGGGAACCCTGGACCCTGATCGCCTATTATTTTTTCGGGCCATCAAATACGATTTAAGGAACCATAGTCACCGCCCTGCCATGATCGTTCCTCATTTTTTGCGTTTTTCGGCCAAAAAACTAGAATTCCGCGCGATTCCCATATTTTCATGTGCTATAGCCCATGCCTTCCGAGTGGTCCCAGACCCCCGGACCCCGATAGCCTAAAATTTTTCCGTGCCATAAAATACAACCTAAGGAACCATAGTCACGGCCCCACCATGATCGTTCTTAGTTTTTTGCGTTTTTCGGCCAAAAACCTTGAATTCCGCCCGATTCCCATATTTTGGTGTGTTATATCCCACGCTTTCCGAGTGGGCCGGCCCCACGGACTCGGATCACCTAAAAAAATTTCGGGCCATCAAATACAACCTAAGGAACCATAGTCACTGCCCCGCCATGATCGTTCCTCATTTTTTGCATTTTTCAACGAAATAACTAGAATTCCGTCGGATTACCATATGTTTGTGTTCTATTGCCCTCGCCTTCCGAGTGGGCCGGGCCCCCGGACTCGGATCGCCTAAATTTTTTTGGACCATCAAATAGGACCAAAGGAACCATAGTCACCGCCTCGCCATGATTGTTCTTCATGTTTTGCATTTTTCGGCCAAAAAACTAGAATTCCGCTAGATTCCAATATTTTTGTGTGCTATAGCCCACGCCTTCCAAGTGGTCCCGGGACCCCCGGACCCCGATCGCCTAAATTTTTTTCCAGACTATCAAATATGACCTAAGGAACCATAGTAACTGCCCCTCCATGATCCTTCCTCATTGTTTGCATTTTTCGGCCAAACAACTAGAATTCCGCGCGATTCTCATATTTTCGAGTGCTATAGCCCACGCCTTCCGAGTGGTCTAGGAACCGCCGGACCCCTATTGCCTAAAGTTTTTCCGGACCATCAAATACGACCTAAGGAACCATAGTCACAGCCTCGCCATGATCGTTCCTAGGTTTTTGTGTTTTTTGGCAAAAAACCTAGAATTCTGCGTGATTCCATATCTTCATTTGCTATAGCCCACGCCTTCCGAGTGGTCCCGGGAACCCCGGACCCCGATCGCCTAATAGTTTTCCAGCCATCAAATATTCCCTAAGGAACCATAGTCACCGCCCCGCCATGATCGTTCTTCATTTTTTGCATTTTTCGGCCAAAACACTAGAATTCCGCCCGATTACCATATTATTGTGTGCTATTGCCCACGCCTTCGAGTGGGCCGAGCCCCCCGTACTCGGATCGCCTAAAGTTTTCTCGGGCCAGAAAATAGGACCTTAGGAACCATAGTCACCACCTCGCCATGATCTTTCCTAATTTTTTGCATTTTTCGGCCAAAAAACTAGAAATCCGCCCGGTTCCCATATTTTTGTGTGCATAGACAACGCCTTTCGAGTGGGCCAGGCCCCCCGGACTCGGATCATCATAATTTTATTCGGGCCATCAAATAAGACCTAAGGACCATAGTCACCTCCCCGCCATGATCGTTCCTCATTGTTTGCATTTTTCGGTTAAAAAACTAGAATTCCGTCTGATTCCCATATTTTCCTGTGCTATAATTGCCCACGCCTTCCCAATGGGTAGGGACCCCCGGACCCCGATCGCCTAAAATTTTTCCGGACCATAAAATACGACCTAAGGAACCATAGTCACCGTTCCACCATGAATATTCCTAGTTGTTTGCGTTTTTCAGCGAAAAAACTAGAATTCCGCCCGATTCCCATATTTTCGTGTGCTATAGCTCACACCTTCCGAGTGGGCCGGTCCCCCTGACTCGGAACGTCTAAAAATTTTTCGGGCCATTAAATACGACCTAAGGAACCATAGTCACCGCCCCGCCATGATCGTTCCTCAATTTTTGCATTTTTCGGCCAAAAAATTAGAATTCCGCCCGATTCCCATATTTTCGTGTGCTATAGCTTAGGCCTTCAAAGTGGTCCCAGGACCCCCAGACCACGATCGCCTAAAAATTTTTAAGGCCATCAAATATGACCTAAGAAACCATAGTCATCGCCCCGTCCTGATCGTTCCTCATATTTTGTGTTTTTCGGCCAAAAAACTAGAATTCCGCCCGATTCCCATATTTTCGTGTGCTACAGCCCATGCCTTCCGAGTGGGCCGGGCCTCCCGAACTCGGATCACCTAAATTTTTTCGGGCCATCAAATAAGACCTAAGGAACCATAGTCACCTCCCCGCCAAGATCGTTCCTCATTTTTAACATTTTTCGGCCAAAAAACTAGAATTCCGCACGATTCCCATATTTTCATGTGCTATAATAGCCCACGCCTTCCCAATGTGTAGGGCCCCCCGGAGCCGGATCGCCTAAAAATTTTCCGGGCCATCAAATACGAGCTAAGGAACCAAAGTCATAGCCCCTCCATGACCTTTCTTCATTTTTTGCATTTTATGGCCAAAAAACTAGAATTCCGCCCGATTCCCATATTTTTGTGTGTTATAGCCCATGCCTTCCAAGTGGACCCGAGACTCCCGGACCCTGATCGCCTAAAATTTTTCGGGCCATCAAATACGACCTAAGGAACCATAGTCACTGCCCCGCCATGATCGGTCCTCATTTCATGCATTTTACGGCGAAACAACTAGAATTATGCCCGATTCCCTTATTTTCGTGACCCTTGAACCCCGATCTCCTAAAATTTTTCCGTACCATCAAATACGACCTAAGGAACCATAGTCACTGCCCCGCAATGATCGTTGCTCATTTTTTGCATTTTTCGGCAAAAAAACTAGAATTCCGCCCGATTCCCATATTTTCGTGTGTTATAGCCCACGCCTTCCAAGTGGTCCCGGGAACCCTGGACCCTGATCGCCTATTATTTTTCCGGGCCATCAAATATGATTTAAGGAACCATAGTCACCGCCCTGCCATGATCATTCCTCATTTTTTGTGTTTTTCGGTCAAAAAACTTGAATTCCGCGCGAATCCCATATTTTTGTGTGCTATAGCCCATGTCTTCCGAGTGGTCCCATACCCCCGGACCCCGATAGCCTAAAATTTTTTCGGGATATAAAATTACGACCTAAGGAACCATAGTCACGGCCCCACCATGATCGTTCTTTGTTTTTTGCATTTTTCGGCGAAAAACCTAGAATTCCGCCCGATTCCCATATTTTTGTGTGTTATATCCCACGTCTTCCGAGTGGGCCTGCCTCGCGGACTCGGATCACCTAAAAAAATTTCGGGCCATCAAATACAACCTAAGGAACCATAGTCACTGCCCCGCCATGATCGTTCCATAAGTTTTGCATTTTTCGACGAAAAAACTAGAATTCCATCGGATTACCATATGTTTGTGTTCTATTGCCCTCGCCTTCCGAGTGGGCCGGGCCACCCGGACTCGGATCGCCTAAATTTTTTCGGACCATCAAATAGGACCAAAGGAACCATAGTCACCACCTCTCCATGATTGTTCCTCATGTTTTGCATTTTTTGGCCAAAAAACTAGAATTCCGCTCGATTCCAATATTTTGTGTGCTATAGCCCACGCCTTCCAAGTGGTCCCGGGACCCCCGGACCCCGATCGCCTAAATTTTTTTCCAGGCTATAAAATACGACCTAAGGAACCATAGTAACCACCCCTCCATAATCCTTCCTCATTTTTTGCATTTTTCGGCCAAACAACTAGAATTCCGCGAGATTCTCATATTTTCGTGTGCTATAGCCCACGCCTTCCGAGTGGTCCCGGAACCGCCGGACCCCTATTGCCTAAAGTTTTTCCGGACCATCAAATACGACCTAAGGAACCATAGTCATCGCCCCGCCATGATCATTCCTAGGTTTTTGTGTTTTTTGGCAAAAAACCTAGAATTCCGCGCGATTCCATATCTTCATTTGCTATAGCCTACGCCTTCCGAGTGGTCCCGGGAACCCCGGACCCCGATCGCCTAAAACTTTTCCAGCCATCAAATAAGACCTAAGGAACCATAGTCACCTCCCCGCCAAGATCGTTCCTCATTTTTTAAATTTTTCGGCCAAAAAACTAGAATTCCGCACGATTCCCATATTTTCATGTGCTATAATAGCCCACGCCTTCCCAATGTGTAGGGCCCCCGGAGCCGGATCGCCTAAAAATTTTCCGGGCCATCAAATACGAGCTAAGGAACCAAAGTCACAGTCCCTCCATGACCTTTCTTCATTTTTTGCATTTTATGGCCAAAAAACTAGAATTCCGCCCGATTCCCATATTTTTGTGTGTTATAGCCCATGCCTTCCAAGTGGACCCGAGACTCCCGGACCCCGATCGCCTAAAATTTTTTGGGCCATCAAATACGACCTAAGGAACCATATTCACTGCCCCACCATGATCGGCCCTCATTTCATGCATTTTACGGCGAAACAACTAGAATTATGCCCGATTCCCTTATTTTCGTGACCCTTGAACCCCGATCTCCTAAAATTTTTCTGTACCATCAAATACGACCTAAGGAACCATAGTCACCGCCCCACAATGATCGTTGCTCATTTTTTGCATTTTTCGGCGAAGAAACTAGAATTCCGCCCGATTCCCATATTTTCGTGTGTTATAGCCCACGCCTTCCAAGTGGTCCCGGGAACCCTGGACCCCAATCGCCTATTATTTTTCCGGGCCATCAAATATGATTTAAGGAACCATTGTCACTGCCCTGCCATGATCGTTCCTCATTATTTGCCTTTTTCTGCCAAAAAACTACAATTCCTCGCGATTCCCATATTTTCGTGTGCTATAGCCCATGCCTTCCGAGTGGTCCCAGACCCCCGGACCCCGATAGCCTAAAATTTTTCCGGGCCATAAAATACGAACTAAGGAACCATAGTCACGGCCCCACTATGATCGTTCTTAGTTTTTTGCATTTTTCGGCGAAAAACCTTGAATTCCGCCCGATTCCCATATTTTCATGTGTTATATCCCACGCCTTCCGAGTGGGCCGGCTCCGCGGACTCGGATCGCCTAAAAAAATTTCGGTCCATCAAATACAACCTAAGGAACCATAGTCACTGCCCCGCCATTATCGTTCCTCATTTTTTGCATTTTTCGACGAAAAAACTAGAATTCCGTCGGATTACCATATGTTTATGTTTCTATTGCCCTCGCCTTCCGAGTGGGCCGGGCCCCCGGACTCGGATCGCCTAAATTTTTTCGGACCATCAAATAGGACCAAAGGAACCATAGTCACCGCCTCTCCATGATTGTTCCTCATGTTTTGCATTTTTCGAAAAAAAAACTAGAATTCCGCTCGATTCCAATAATTTGTGTGCTATAGCCCACGCCTTCCAAGTGGTCCCGGGACCCCCGGACCCCGATCGCCTAAATTATTTTCCAGGCTATCAAATACGACCTAAGGAACCATAGTAACCGCCCCTCCATGATCCTTCCTCATTTTTTGCATTTTTCGGCCAAACAACTAGAATTCCGCGCGATTCTCATATTTTCGTGTGCTATAGCCCACGCCTTCCGAGTGGTCCCGGAACCTCCGGACCCCTATTGCCTAAAGTTTTTCCGGACCATCAAATACGACCTAAGGAACCATAGTCACCGCCTCGCCATGATCGTTCCTAGGTTTTGTGTTTTTTGGCAAAAAACCTAGAATTCCGCGCGATTCCATATCTTCATTTGCTCTAGCCCACGCCTTCCGAGTGGTCCCGTGAACCCCGGACCCCGATCGCCTAAAAGTTTTCCAGCCATCAAATACGACCTAAGGAACCATAGTCACCGCCCCGCCATGATCGTTCTTCATTTTTTGCGTTTTTCGGCCAAAACACTAGAATTCCGCCCGATTACCATATTATTGTGTGCTATTGCCCACGCCTTCGAGTGGGCCGAGCCCCCCGTACTCGGATCGCCTAAAGTTTTTTCGGGCCATAAAATAGGACCTTAGGAACCATAGTCACCACCTCGCCATGATCTTTCCTAATTTTTTGCATTTTTCGGCCAAAAAACTAGAAATCCGCCCGGTTCCCATATTTTTGTGTGCTATAGACAACGCTTTCCAAGTGGTCCCGGGATCCCCGGACATCGATCGCCTAAAATTTTTCCGGGCCATCAAATACGACCTAAGGAACCATAGTAACTACCCCGCCATGATCATTCCTCATTTATTGCGATTTCTGGCAAAAAACCTAGAATTCCGCCCGATTCCCATATTTTCGTGTGTTATAGCCCACGCCTTCCGAGTGGGCCAGGCCCCCCGGACTCGGATCATCTAAATTTTATTTGGGCCATCAAATAAGACCTAAGGACCATAGTCACCTCCCCGCCATGATCTTTCCTCATTGTCTGCATTTTTCGGCTAAAAAACTAGAATTCCGTCCGATTCCCATATTTTCCTGTGCTATAATTGCCCACGCCTTCCCAATGGGTAGGGACCCCCGGACCCCGATCGCCTAAAATTTTTCCGGACCATAAAATACGACCTAAGGAACCATAGTCACCGTTCGGCCATGAATTTTCCTAGTTATTTGCGTTTTTCAGCGAAAAAACTAGAATTCCGCCCGATTCCCATATTTTCGTGTGCTATAGCTCACACCTTCCGAGTGGGCCGGTCCCCCTTGACTCGGAATGTCTATAATTTTTTCGGGCCATTAAATACGACCTAAGGAACCATAGTCACCGCCCCGCCATGATCGTTCCTCAAATTTTGCATTTTTCGGCCAAAGAATTAGAATTCCGCCCGATTCCCATATTTTCGTGTGCTATAGCATAGACCTTCAAAGTGGTCCCAGGACCCCCAGACCATGATCGCCTAAAAATTTTCAAGGCCATCAAATATGACCTAAGAAACCATAGTCATCGCCCCGCCCTGATCGTTCCTCATATTTTGTATTTTTCGGCCAAAAAACTATAATTCCGCCCGATTCCCATATTTTCGTGTGCTACAGCCCACGCCTTCCGAGTGGGCCGGGCCTCCCGAGCTCGGATCACCTAAATTTTTTTCGGGCCATCAAATAAGACCTAAGGAACCATAGTCACCTCCCCGCCAAGATCATTCCTCATTTTTTACATTTTTCGGCCAAAAAACTAGAATTCCGCACGATTCCCATATTCCCATATTTTTGTGTGCTATTGCCCACACCTTCCGAGTGGGCCGGGCCGCCGGACTCGGATCGCCTAAAAACTTTTCGGGCCATCAATTAGGACCTAAGGAACCATAGTCACCGCCTTGCCATGATCGTTCCTCATTTTTTGCATTTTTTGGCCAAAAAACTAGAATTCCGCCCGATTCCCATATTTTTGTGTGCTATTGCCCACGCCTTCCGAGTGGGTCGGGCCCCCGGAGCCGGATCGCCTAAAAATTTTCCAGACTATCAAATACGACCTAAGGAACCATAGTCACCGCCCCGCCATGATCGTTCCTATTCTTTTGCGTTTTTCAGCCAAAAAACTAGAATTCCGCGCGATTTCCATATTTTCGTATGCTTTAGCCCACGCCTTCCAAGGGTCCCGGGAACCCCGAACCCCGATCGCCTAAAAATTTTCGGGGCATCAAATACGACCTAAGGAACCATAGTAACCACCCCGCCATGATCGTTCCTCATTTTTTGCATTTTTCGGCCAAATAACTAGAATTCCGCGCGATTCCCATATTTTTGTGTGTTATAGCCCACGCCTTCCGAGTGGTCCCGGGGCCTCCTGACCCCTATCGCCTAAAAATTTTCCAGACTATCAAATACGACCTAAGGAACCATAGTATCCGCCCCGCCATGATCGTTCCTCATTTTTTGCGTTTTTCGGCCAAACAACTAGAATTCCGCGCGATTCCCATATTTTTGTGTGTTATAGCCCACGCCTTCCGAGTGGTCCCGGGACCTCCTGACCCCTATCGCCTAAAATTTTTCCGGACTATCAAATACGACCTAAGGAACCATAGTATCCGCCCCGCCATGATCGTTCCTCATTTTTTGCGTTTTTCGGCCAAACAACTAGAATTCCGCGCGATTCCCATATTTTTGTGTGTTATAGCCCACGGCTTCCGAGTGGTCCCGGGACCTCCGGACCCCTATCGCCTAATATTTTTCCGGACTATCAAATAAGACCAAAGGAACCATAGTCACTGCCCAGCCATGATCATTCCTCATTTGTTGCGTTTTTCGGCCAAAAAACTAGAATTCCGCCCGATTACAATATTTTTGTGTGCTATTGCCCACCCTTCCAAGTGGTTCCGGGACCCCCGTAACCCGATCGCCTAAAATATTTTCGGGCCGTCAAATAAGACCTAAGGAACCATAGTAACCGCCCCGCCATCATCGTTTCTCATTTTTTGCATTTTTCGGCCAAAAAACTAGAATTACGCCCGATTCCCATATTTTCGTGTGCTATACCCACGCCTTCCAAGTGGTCCGGGGAGCCGCGGACCCCGATCGCCTAAAATTTTTCCGGACTATCAAATACGACCTAAGGTACCATAGTCACCGCCCCACCATGATCGTTCCAAATGCTTTGCATTTTTCGGCCAAAAAACTAGAACTCCGCGCGATTTGCATATTTTCGTGTGCTATAGCTTACGCCTTCCGAGTGGTCCCGGGAGCCGTGGACCCCGATCGCCTAAAATTTTCCGGGCCATCAAATACGACCTAAGGAACCATAGTCACCGCCCCGCCATGATCGTTCCTCATTTATTGCGTTTTTCGGCCAAAAAACTAGAATTCCGCTCGATTACCATATTTTTGTGTGCTATTGCCCACGCCTTCCGAGTGGTCCGGGCCGCCGGACTCGGATCGCCTAAAAAATTTTCGGGCCATCAATTAGGACCTAAGGAACCATAGTCACCGTCTCGCCATGATCGTTCCTCATTTTTTGCATTTTTTGGCAAAAAAACTAGAATTCCGCCCGATTCCCATATTTTTGTGTGCTATCGCCTACGCCTTCCGAGTGGGTCGGGCCCCCCGGAGCCGGATCGCCAAAAAATTTTCCGGACTGACAAATACGACCTAAGGAACCATAGTCACCGCCCCGCCATGATCGTTCCTAGTCTTTTGCATTTTTCAACCAAAAAACTAGAATTCCGCGCGATTTCCATATTTTCGTGTGCTTTAGCCCACGCCTTCCAAGGGGTCCCGGGAACCCCGATCGCCTAAAATATTTTCGGGCCATCCAATATGACCTAAGAAACCATAGTAACCACCCCGCCATGATCGTTCCTCATTTTTTGCGTTTTTCGGCCAAACAACTAGAATTCCGCGCGATTCCCATATTTTTGTGTGTTATATAGCCCACGCCTTCCGAGTGGTCCCGGGACCTCCTGACCCCTATCGCCTAAAATTTTTCCGGACTATCAAATGAGAACAAAGGAACCATTGTCACCGCCCAGCCATGATCATTCCTCATTTGTTGCGGTTTTCGGCCAAAAAACTAGAATTCTGCCTGATTACAATATTTTTGTGTGCTATTGCCCACCCTTCCAAGTGGTTCTGGGACCCCCGGACCCCGATCGCCTAAAATTTTTCCGGGTCATCAAATACGACCTAAGGAACCATAGTAACCGCCCCTCCATCATCGTTTCTCATTTTTTGCATTTTTCGGCCAAAAAACTAGAATTACGCCCGATTCCCATATTTTCGTGTGCTATACCCACGCCTTCCAAGTGTTCCGGGGAGCCGCGGACCCCGATCGCCTAAAATTTTTCCGGACTATCAAATACGACCTAAGGTACCATATTCTCCGACCCACCATGATCGTTCCAAATGCTTTGCATTTTTCGGCCAAAAAACTAGAACTCCGCGCGATTTGCATATTTTCGTGTGCTATAGCTTATGCCTTTTGAGTGGTCCCGGGTGCCGTGGACCCCGATAGCCTAAAATTTTCCGGGCCATCAAATACGACCTAAGGAACCATAGTCACCGCCCCGCCATGATCGTTCCTCATTTATTGCGTTTTTCGGCCAAAAAATTAGAATTCCGCTCGATTACCATATTTTTGTGTGCTATTGCCCACGCCTACCGAGTGGTCCGGGCCGCCGGAATCGGATCGCCTAAAAAATTTTCGGGCCATCAATTAGGACCTAAGGAACCATAGTCACTGCCCCGCCATGATCGTTCCTCATTTTTTGTATTTTTTGGCCAAAACACTAGAATTCCGCCCGATTACCATATTTTTGTGTGCTATCGCCCACGCCTTCCGAGTGGGTCGGGTCCCCCGGATCGCCTAAAAATTTTCCGGACTATCAAATACGACCTAAGGAACCATAGTCACCGCCCCGCCATGATCGTTCCTAGTCTTTTGCGTTTTTCAGCCAAAAAACTAGAATTCCGCGCGATTCCCATATTTTTGTGTGTTATAGCCCACGCCTTCCAAGGGGTCCCGGGAACCCCGAACCCCGATCGCCTAAAAATTTTTCGGGCCATCAAATATGACCTAAGGAACCATATTAACCACCCCGCCATGATCGTTCCTCATTTTTTGCGTTTTTCGGCCAAACAACTAGAATTCCGCGCGATCCCATATTTTTGTGTGTTATAGCCCACGCCTTCCGAGTGGTCCCTGGTCTCCGGACCCCTATCGCCTAAAAATTTTCCGGACTATCAAATAAGACCTAAGGAACCATAGTCACCGCCCAGCCATGATCGTTTCTCATTTTTTGCATTTTTCGGCCAACAAACTAGAATTACGCCCGATTCCCATATTTTCGTGTGCTATACCCACGCCTTCCAAGTGGTCCGGGGAGCCACGGACCCCGATCGCCTAAAATTTTTCCGGACTATCAAATACGACCTAAGGTACCATAGTCACCGCCCCACCATGATCGTTCCAAATGCTTTGCATTTTTCGGCCAAAAAACTAGAACTCCGCGCGATTTGCATATTTTCGTGTGCTATAGCTTACGCCTTCCGAGTGGTCCCGGGAGCCGTGGACCCCGATCGCCTAAAATTTTCCGGGCCATCAAATACGACCTAAGGAACCATAGTCACCACCCCGCCATGATCGTTCCTCATTTATTGCGTTTTCGGCCAAAACACTAGAATTCCGCTCGATTACCATATTTTTGTGTGCTATTGCCCACGCCTTCCGAGTGGGCCGGGCCGTCGGACTCGGATTGCCTAAAAAATTTTCGGGCCATCAATTAGGAACTAAGGAACCATAGTCACCGCCTCGCTATGATCGTTCCTCATTTTTTGGCAGAAAAACTAGAATTCCGCCCGATTCCTATATTTTTGTGTGCTATCGCCCACGCCTTCCGAGTGGGTCGGGCCCCCCGGAGCCGGATCGCCTAAAAATTTTCCGGACTATCAAATACGACCTAAGGAACCATAGTCACCGCCCCGCCATGATAGTTCCTAGTCTTTTGCGTTTTTCAGCCAAAAAACTAGAATTCCGCCCGATTTCCATATTTTCGTGTGCATTAGCCCACGCCTTCCAAGAGGTCCCGGGAACCCCGAACCCCGATCGCCTAAAAAGTTTTTCGGGCCATCAAATACGACCTAAGGAACCATAGTAACCACCCCGCCATGATCGTTCCTCATTTTTTGCATTTTTCGGCCAAACAACTAGAATTCCGCGGGATTCCCATATTTTTGTGTGTTATAGCCCACGCCTTCCTAGTGGTCCCGGGACCTCTGGGACCTCCGGACCCCTATCGCCTAATATTTTACCGGACTATCAAATAAGACCAAAGGAAACATAGTCACCGCCCAGCCATGATCATTCCTCATTTGTTGCGTTTTTTGGCCAAAAAACTAGAATTCCGCCCGATTACAATATTTTTGGGAGCTATTGCCCACCCTTCCAAGTGGTTTCGGGACCCCCGAACCCCGATCGCCTAAAATTTTTTCGGGTCGTCAAATACGACCTAAGGAACCATAGTAACCGCCCCGCCATCATCGTTTCTCATTTTTTGCATTTTTCGGCCAAAAAACTAGAATTACGCCCGATTCCCATATTTTCGTGTGCTATACCCACGCCTTCCAAGTGTTCCGGGGAGCCGCGGACCCCGATCGCCTAAAATTTTTCCGGACTATCAAATACGACCTAAGGTACCATATTCACCGCCCCACCATGATCGTTCCAAATGCTTTGCATTTTTCGGCAAAAAAACTAGAACTCCGCGCGATTTGCATATTTTCGTGTGCTATAGCTTACGCCTTCCGAGTGGTCCCGGGAGCCGTGGACCCCGATCGCCTAAAATTTTCTGGGCAATCAAATACGACCTAAGGAACCATAGTCACCGCCCCTCCATGATCGTTTCTCATTTATTGCATTTTTCGGCCAAAAAACTAGAATTCCGCTCGATTACCATATTTTTGTGTGCTATTGCCCACGCCTTCCGAGTGGGCCGGGCCGCCGGACTCGGATCACCTAAAAAACTTTAGGGCCATCAATTAGGACCTATGGAACACTAGTCACCGCCTTGCCATGATCGTTCCTCATTTTTTGCATTTTTTGGCCAAAAAACTAGAATTTCGCCCGATTCCCATATGTTTGTGTGCTATCGCCCACGCCTTCCAAGTGGGTCGGGCCCCCCGAGCCGGATCGCCTAAAAATTTTCCGGACTATCAAATACGACCTAAGGAACCATAGTCACCTCCCCGCCATGATCGTTCCTAGTCTTTTGCGTTTTTGAGCCAAAAAACTAGAATTCCGCGCGATCTCCATATTTTCGTGTGCTTTAGCCCACGCCTTCCAAGGGGTCCCGGGAACCCCGAACCCCGATCGCCTAAAAATTTTCCGGGCCATCAAATACGACCTAAGGAACCATATTAACCACCCCGCCATGATCGTTCCTCATTTTTTGCGTTTTTCGGCCAAACAACTAGAATTCCGCGCGATCCCATATTTTTGTGTGTTATAGCCCACGCCTTCCGAGTGGTCCCTGGTCTCCGGACCCCTATCGCCTAAAAATTTTCCGGACTATCAAATAAGACCTAAGGAACCATAGTCACCGCCCAGCCATGATCGTTTCTCATTTTTTGCATTTTTCGGCCAAAAAACTAGAATTCCGCATGATTTCCATATTTTCGTGTGCTTTAGCCCACGCCTTCCAAGGGGTCCCGGGAACCCCGAACCCCGATCGCCTAAAAAATTTTCGGGCCATCAAATACGACCTAAGGAACAATAGTAACCACCCCACCATGATCGTTTCTTATTTTTTGCGTTTTTCGGCCAAACAACTAGAATTACGCGTGATTCCCATATTTTTGTGTGTTATAGCCTACACCTTCCGAGTGGTCCCGGGACCTCCGGACCCCTAATGCCTAAAATTTTTCTGGACTATCAAATACGACCTAAGGAACCATAGTATCCTCCCCTCCATGATCGTTCCTCATTTTTTGCATTTTTCGGCAAAACAACTAGAATTCCGCGCGATTCCCATATTTTTGTGTATTATAGCCCACGCCTTCCGAGTGGTCCCGGGACCTCCTAACCCCTATCGCCTAAAAATTTTCCGGACTATAAAATACGACCTAAGGAACCATAGTCACCGCCCCGCCATGATCGTTCATAGTCTTTTGCGTTTTTCAGCCAAAAAACTAGAACTCCGCACGATTTCCATATTTTCGTGTGCTTTAGCCCACGCCTTCCAAGGGGTCCCGGGAACCCCGAACCCCGATCGCCTAAAAATTTTCCGGGCCATCAAATACGACGTAAGGAACAATAGTAACCACCCCACCATGATCGTTCCTTATTTTTTGCGTTTTTCGACCAAACAACTAGAATTACGCGTGATTCCCATATTTTTGTGTGTTATAGCCTACACCTTCCGAGTGGTCCCGGGACCTCCGGACCCCTAACGCCTAAAATTTTTCTGGACTATCAAATACGACCTAAGGAACCATAGTATCCTTCCCTCCATGATCGTTCCTCATTTTATGCGTTTTTCGGCAAAACAACTAGAATTCCGCGCGATCCCATATTTTTGTGTGTTATAGCCCACGCCTTCCGAGTGGTCCCGGGTCTCCGGAACCCTATTGCCTAAAATTTTTCCGGACTATCAAATAAGACCTAAGGAACCATAGTCACCGCCCAGCCATGATCGTTCCTAGTTTTTTCCGTTTTTCGGCCAAAAAACTAGAATTCCGCGCGATTCCCATATTTTTGTGTGTTATAGCCCACGCCTTCCGAGTGGTCCCGGGACCTCCTGACCCCTATCGCCTAAAATTTTTCCGGACTATCAAATAAGACCAAAGGAACCATAGTCACCGCCCAGCCATGATCATTCCTCATTTGTTGCGGTTTTCGGCCAAAAAACTAGAATTCTGCCCGATTACAATATTTTTGTGTGCTATTGCCCACCCTTCCAAGTGGTTCCGGGACCCCCGGACCCCGATCGCCTAAAATTTTTCCGGGTCGTCAAATACGACCTAAGGAACCGTAGTAACCGCCCTGCCATCCTCGTTTCTCATTTTTTGCATTTTTCGGCCAAAAAACAAGAATTACGCCCGATTCCCATATTTTCGTGTGCTATACCCACGCCTTCCAAGTGTTCCGGGGAGCCGCGGACCCCGATCGCCTAAAATTTATCCGGACTATCAAATACGACCTAAGGTACCATATTCACTGCCCCACCATGATCGTTCCAAATGCTTTGCATTTTTCGGCCAAAAAACTAGAACTCCGCGCGATTTGCATATTTTCGTGAGCTATAGCTTACGCCTTCCGAGTGGTCCCGGGTGCCGTGGACCCCGATCGCCTAAAATTTTCCGGGCCATCAAATATGACCTAAGGAACCACAGTCACCGCCCCACCATGATCGTTCCTTATTTATTGCCTTTTTCAGGCAAAAAATAGAATTCCGCTCGATTACCATATTTTTGTGTGCTATTGCCCACGCCTTCCGAGTGGGCCGATCCGCCGGAATCGGATCGCCTAAAAATTTTTTGGGCCATCAATTAGGACCTAAGGAACCATAGTCACTGCCTCGCCATGATCGTTCCTCATTTTTTGCATTTTTTGGCCAAAAAACTAGAATTCCGCCCGATTCCCATATTTTTGTGTGCTATCGCCCACGCCTTCCGAGTGGGTCGGGTCCCCTGGATCGCCTAAAAATTTTCCGGACTATCAAATACGACCTAAGGAACCATAGTCACCGCCCCGCCATGATCGTTCCTAGTCTTTTGCGTTTTTCAGCCAAAAAACTAGAACTCCGCGCGATTTGCATATTTTCGTGAGCTATAGCTTACGCCTTCCGAGTGGTCCCAGGTGCCGTGGACCCCGATCGCCTAAAATTTTCCGGGCCATCAAATATGACCTAAGGAACCATAGTCACCGCCCCACCATGATCGTTCCTTATTTATTGCCTTTTTCAGCAAAAAATAGAATTCCGCTCGATTACCATATTTTTGTGTGCTATTGCCCACGCCTTCCGAGTGGGCCGATCCGCCGGAATCGGATCGCCTAAAAATTTTTCGGGCCATCAATTAGAACCTAAGGAACCATAGTCACTGCCTCGCCATGATCGTTCCTCATTTTTTGCATTTTTTGGCTAAAAAACTAGAATTCCGCCCGATTCCCATATTTTTGTGTGCTATCGCCCACGCCTTCCGAGTGGGTCGGGTCCCCTGGATCGCCTAAAAATTTTCCGGACTATCAAATACGACCTAAGGAACCATAGTCACCGCCCCGCCATGATCGTTCCTAGTCTTTTGCGTTTTTCAGCCAAAAAACTAGAATTCCGCGGGATTCCCATATTTTTGTGTGCTTTAGCCCACGCCTTCCAAGGGGTCCCGGGAACCCCGAACCCCGATTGCCTAAAAATTTTCCGGGCCATCAAATACGACCTAAGGAACCATAGTAACCACCCCGCCATGATCGTTCCTCATTTTTTGCATTTTTCGGCCAAACAACTAGAATTCCGCGCGATCCCATATTTTTGTGTGTTATAGCCCACGCCTTCCGAGTGGTCCCGGGTCTCCGGACCCCTATCGCCTAAAATTTTTCCGGACTATCAAATAAGACCTAAGGAACCATAGTCACCGCCCAGCCATGATCGTTCCTAGTTTTTTCCGTTTTTCGGCCAAAAAACTAGAATTCCGCGCGATTCCCATATTTTCGTGTCCTATAGCCCACGCCTTCCAAGTGGTCCGGGGAGCCGCGGACCCCGATCGCCTAAAATTTTTCCGGACTATCAAATACGACCTAAGGTACCATAGTCACCGCCCCACCATGATCGTTCCAAATGCTTTGCATTTTTCGGCCAAAAAACTAGAACTCCGCGCGATTTGCATATTTTCGTGTGCTATAGCTTACGCCTTCCGAGTGGTCCCGGGAGCCGTGGACCCCGATCGCCTAAAATTTTCCGGGCCATCAAATACGACCTAAGGAACCATAGTCACCGCCCCGCCATGATCGTTCCTCATTTATTGCATTTTTCGGCCAAAAAACTAGAATTCCGCTCGATTACCATATTTTTGTGTGCTATTGCCCACGCCTTCCGAGTGGGCCGGGCCGCCGGACTCGGATCGCCTAAAAAATTTTCGGGCCATCAATTAGGACCTAAGGAACCATAGTCACCGCCTCGCCATGATCGTTCCTCATTTTTTGCATTTTTTGCCCAAAAAACTAGAATTCCGCCCGATTCCCATATTTTTGTGTGCTATCGACCACGCCTTCCGAGTGGGTCGGGCCCCCTGGAGCCGGATCGCCTAAAATTTTTCCAGACTATCAAATACGACCTAAGGAACCATAGTCACCGCCCCGCCATGATCGTTCCTAGTCTTTTGCGTTTTTCAGCCAAAAAACTAGAATTCCGCGCGATTTCCATATTTTCGTGTGCTTTAGCCCACGCCTTCCAAGGGGTCCCGGGAACCCCGAACCCCGATCGCCTAAAAATTTTCCGGGCCATCAAATACGACCTAAGGAACCATAGTAACCACCCCTCCATGATCGTTCCTCATTTTTTGCGTTTTTCGGCCAAACAACTAGAATTCCGCGCGATTCCCATATTTTTGTGTGTTATAGCCCATGCCTTCCGAGTGGTCCCGGGACCTCCGGGACCTCCGAACCCCTATCGCCTAATATTTTTCCGGACTATCAAATAAGACCAAAGGAACCATAGTCACCGCCCAGCCATGACCATTCCTCATTTGTTACGTTTTTTGGCAAAAAAACTAGAATTCCGCCCGATTACAATATTTTTGTGTGCTATTGCCCACCCTTCCAACTGGTTCCGGGACCCCCGATCGCCTAAAATTTTTCCGGGTCGTCAAATATGACCTAAGGAACCATAGTAACCGCCCCGCCATCATCGTTTCTCATTTTTTGCATTTTCGGCCAAAAAACTAGAATTACGCCCGATTCCCATATTTTCGTGTGCTATACCCACGCTTTCCAAGTGTTCCGGGGAGCCGCGGACCCCGATCGCCTAAAATTTTTCCGGACTATCAAATACGACCTAAGGTACCATATTCACCGCCCCACCATGATCGTTCCAAATTCTTTGCATTTTTCGGCCAAAAAACTAGAACTCCGCGCGATTTGCATATTTTCGTGTGCTATAACTTACGCCTTCCGAGTGGTCCCGGGTGCCGTGGACCCCGATCGCCTAAAATTTTTCGGGCCATCAAATACGACCTAAAGAACCATAGTCACCGCCCCGCCATGATCGTTCATCATTTATTGCGTTTTTCAGCCAAAAAATAGAATTTCGCTCGATTACCATATTTTTGTGTGGTATTGCCCACACCTTCCGAGTGGGCCGGGCCGCCGGAATCTGATCGCCTAAAACGTTTTTGTGCCATCAATTAGGACCTAAGGAACCATAGTCACCGCCTTGCCATGATCGTTCCTCATTTTTTGCATTTTTTGGCCAAAAAACTAGAATTCCACCCGATTCCTATATTTTTGTGTGCTATCGCCCACGCCTTCAGAGTGGTCCCGGGACCTCCTGACCCCTATCGCCTAAAATTTTTCCGGACTATCAAATAAGACCAAAGGAACCATAGTCACAGCCCAGCCATGACCATTCCTCATTTGTTGCGTTTTTTGGCCAAAAAACTAGAATTCCGCCCGATTACAATATTTTTGTGTGCTATTGCCCACCCTTCCAAGTGGTTCCGGGACCCCCGATCGCCTAAAATTTTTTCGGGTCGTCAAATATGACCTAAGGAACCATAGTAACCGCCCCTCCATCATCGTTTCTCATTTTTTGCATTTTTCGGCCAAAAAACTAGAATTACGCCCGATTTCCATATTTTCGTGTGCTATACCCACGCTTTCCAAGTGTTCCGGGAGCCGCGGACCCCGATCGCCTAAAATTTTTTCGGACTATCAAATACGACCTAAGGTACCATATTCACCGCCCCACCATGATCGTTCCAAATGCTTTACATTTTTTGGCCAAAAAACTAGAACTCTGCGCGATTTGCATATTTTCGTGTGCTATAGCTTACGCCTTCCGAGTGGTCCCGGGTGCTGTGGACCCCGATCGCCTAAAATTTTTCGGGCCATCAAATACGAGCTAAAGAACCATAGTCACCGCCCCGCCATGATCGTTCATCATTTATTGCGTTTTTCAGCCAAAAAATAGAATTTCGCTCGATTACCATATTTTTGTGTGGTATTGCCCACACCTTCCGAGTGGGCCGGGCCGCCGGAATCGGATCGCCTAAAACGTTTTTGTGCCATCAATTAGGACCTAAGGAACCATAGTCACCGCCTTGCCATGATCGTTCCTCATTTTTTGCATTTTTGGCCAAAAAACTAGAATTCCGCCCGATTCCCATATTTTTGTGTGCTATCGCCCATGCCTTCCGAGTGGTCCCGGGACCTCCTGACCCCTATCGCCTAATATTTTTCCGGACTATCATATAAGACCAAAGGAACCATAGTCACCGCCCAGCCATGACCATTCCTCATTTGTTGCGTTTTTTGGCCAAAAACTAGAATTCCGCCCGATTACAATATTTTTGTGTGCTATTGCCCACCCTTCCAAGTGGTTCCGGGACCCCCGATCGCCTAAAATTTTTCCGGGTCATCAAATATGACCTAAGGAACCATAGTAACCGCCCCGCCATCATCGTTTCTCATTTTTTGTATTTTTCGGCCAAAAAACTAGAATTACGCCCGATTCCCATATTTTCGTGTGCTTTACCCACGCTTTCCAAGTGTTCCGGGGAGCAGCGGACCCCGATCGCCTAAAATTTTTCCGGACTATCAAATACGACCTAAGGTACCATATTCACCGCCCCACCATGATCGTTCCAAATGCTTTGCATTTTTCGGCCAAAAAACTAGAACTCCGCGCGATTTGCATATTTTTGTGTGCTATAGCTTACGCCTTCCGAGTGGTCCCGGGTGCCGTGGACCCCGATCGCCTAAAATTTTCCGGGCCATCAAATACGACCTAAGGAACCATAGTCACCGCCCCGCCATGATCGTTCCTCATTTATTGCGTTTTTCAGCCAAAAAATAGAATTCCGCTCGATTACCATATATTTGTGTGCTATTGCCCACGCCTTCCGAGTGGGCCGGGCCGCCGGAATCGGATCGCCTAAAATGTTTTTGTGCCATCAATTAGGACCTAAGGAACCATAGTAACCACCCCGCCATGATCGTTCCTCATTTTTTGCAGTTTTCGGCCAAACAACTAGAATTCCGCGCGATCCCATATTTTTGTGTGTTATAGCCCACGCCTTCCGAGTGGTCCTGGGTCTCCGGACCCCTATCCCCTAAAATTTTTCCGGACTATCAAATAAGACCTAAGGAACCATAGTCACCGCCCAGCCATGATCGTTTCTCATTATTTGCATTTTTCTGCCAACAAACTAGAATTACGCCCGATTCCCATATTTTCGTGTGCTATACCCACGCCTTCCAAGTGGTCCGGGGAGCCGCGGACCCTGATCGCCTAAAATTTTTCTGGACTATCAAATACGACCTAAGGTACCATAGTCACTCTCCCCACCATGATCGTTCCAAATGCTTTGCATTTTTCCGCCAAAAAAGTAGAACTCCGCGCAATTTGCATATTTTTGTGTGCTATAGCTTACGCCTTCCAAATGGTCCCGGGAGCCGTGGACCCCGATCGCCTAAAATTTTCCGGGCTATCAAATACGACCTAAGGAACCATAGTCACCGCCCCGCCATGATCATTCCTCATTTATTGCGTTTTCGGCCAAAAAACTAGAATTCCGCTCGATTACCATGTTTTTGTGTGCTATTGCCCACGCCTTCCGAGTGGGCTGGGCCGCCGGACTCGGATCGCCTAAAAAATTTTCGGGCCATCAATTAGGACCTAAGGAACCATAGTCACCGCCTCGCCATGATCGTTCCTCTTTTTTGCATTTTTTGGCCAAAAAACTAGAATTCCGCCCGATTTCCATATTTTTGTGTGCTATCGCCCACGCCTTCCGAGTGGGTCGGGCCCCCTGGAGCCGGATCGCGTAAAAATTTTCCGGACTATCAAATACGACCTAAGGAACCAAAGTCACCGCCCTGCCATGATCGTTCCTAGTCTTTTGCGTTTTTCAGCCAAAAAACTAGAATTCCGCGCGATTTCTATATTTTCGTGTGCTTTAGCCCACGCCTTCCAAGGGGTCCCGGGAACCCCGAACCCCGATCGCCTAAAAATATTAAGGAACCATAGTAACCACCCCGCCATGATCGTTCCTCATTTTTTGCATTTTTCGGCCAAACAACTAGAATTCCGCGCGATTCCCATATTTTTGTGTGTTATAGCCCACGCCTTCCGAGTGGTCCCGGGACCTCCTGACCCCTATCGCCTAAAATTTTTCCGGACTATCAAATACGACCTAAGGAACCATAGTATCCGCCCCGCCATGATCGTTCCTCATTTTTTGCGTTTTTCGGCCAAACAACTAGAATTCCGCGCGATTCCCATATTTTTGTGTGTTATTGCCCACCCTTCCAAGTGGTTCCGGGACCCCCGGACCCCGATCGCCTAAAATTTTTCCGGGTCGTCAAATACGACCTAAGGAACCGTAGTAACCGCCCTGCCATCCTCGTTTCTCATTTTTTGCATTTTTCGGCCAAAAAACTAGAATTACGCCCGATTCCCATATTTTCGTGTGCTATACCCACGCCTTCCAAGTGTTCCGGGGAGCCGCGGACCCCGATCGCCTAAAATTTTTCCGGACTATCAAATACGACCTAAGGTACCTTAGTCACCGCCCCATCATGATCGTTCCAAATGTTTTGAATTTTTCGGCCAAAAAACTAGAACTCCACGCAATTTGCATATTTTCTTGTGCTATAGCTTACGCCTTCCGAGTGGTCCCGGGAGCCGTGGACCCCGATCGCCTAAAATTTTCCGGGCCATCAAATACGACCTAAGGAACCATAGTCACCGCCCCGCCATGATCGTTCCTCATTTATTGCGTTTTTCGGCCAAAAAACTAGAATTCCGCTCGATTACCATATTTTTGTGTGCTATTGCCCACGCCTTCCGAGTGGGCCGGGCCGCCGGACTCGGATCGCCTAAAAATTTTCCGGGCCATCAATTAGGACCTAAGGAACCATAGTCACCGCCTCGCCATGATCGTTCCTCATTTTTTGCATTTTTTGGCCAAAAAACTAGAATTCCGCCCGATTCCCATATTTTTGGGTGCTATCGCCCACGCCTTCCGAGTGGTCCCGGGACCTCCTAACCCCTATCGCCTAAAAATTTTCCGGACTATAAAATACGACCTAAGGAACCATAGTCACCGCCCGCCATGATCGTTCCTAGTCTTTTGCGTTTTTCAGCCAAAAAACTAGAATTCCGCGCGATTTCCATATTTTCGTGTGATTTAGCCCACGCCTTCCAAGGGGTCCCGGGAACCCCGAACCCCATCGCCTAAAAATTTTCCGGGCCATCAAATACGACCTGAGGAACCATAGTAACCACCCCGCCATGATCGTTCCTCATGTTTTGCGTTTTTCGGCCAAACAACTAGAATTCCGCGCGATCCCATATTTTTGTGTGTTATAGCCAACGCCTTCCGAGTGGTCCCGGGTCTCCCGACCCCTATCGCCTTAAATTTTTCCGGACTATCAAATAAGACCTAAGGAACCATAGTCACCGCCCAGCCATGATCGTTTCTCATTTTTTGCATTTTTCGGCCAAAAAACTAGAATTACGCCCGATTCCCATATTTTCGTGTGCTATACCCACGCCTTCCAAGTGGTCTGGGGAGCCACGGAGTCCGATCGTCTAAAATTTTTCCGGACTATCAAATACGACCTAAGGTACCATAGTCACCGCCCCACCATGATCGTTCCAAATGCTTTGCATTTTTCGGCCAAAAAACTAGAACTCCGCGCGATTTGCATATTTTAGTGTGCTATAGCTTACGCCTTCCGAGTGGTCCCGGGAGCCGTGGACCCCGATCGCCTAAAATTTTCCGGGCCATCAAATATGACCTAAGGAACCATAGTCACCGCCCCGCCATGATCGTTCCTCATTTATTGCGTTTTTCGGCCAAAAAACTAGAATTCCGCTCGATTACCATATTTTTGTGTGCTATTGCCCACGCCTTCCGAGTGGGCCGGGCCGCCGGACTCGGATCGCCTAAAAAATTTACGGGCCATCAATTAGGACCTATGGAACCATAGTCACCGCCTCGCCATGATCGTTCCTCATTTTTTGCATTTTTTGGCCAAAAAACTAGAATTCCGCCCGATTCCCATATTTTTGTGTGCTATCGCCCACGCCTTCCGAGTGGTCCCGGGACCTCCTGACCCCTATCGCATAAAAATTTTCCGGACTATAAAATACGACCTAAGGAACCATAGTCACCGCCCCGCCATGATCGTTCCTAGTCTTTTGCGTTTTTCAGCCAAAAAACTATAATTCTGCGCGATTTCCATATTTTCGTGTGCTTTAGCCCACGCCTTCCAAGGGGACCCGGGAACCCCGAACCCCACCGCCTAAAAATTTTTCGGGCCATCAAATATGACCTAAGGGACCATAGTAACCACCCCGCCATGATCGTTCCTCATGTTTTGCGTTTTTCGGCCAAACAACTAGAATTCCGCGCGATCCCATATTTTTTTGTGTTATAGCCAACGCCTTCCGAGTGCTCCCGGGTCTCCCGACCCCTATCGCCTTAAATTTTTCCGGACTATCAAATAAGACCTAAGGAACCATAGTCACCGCCCAGCCATGATCGTTTCTCATTTTTTGCATTTTTCGGCCAAAAAACTAGAATTACGCCCGATTCCCATATTTTCGTGTGCTATACCCACGCCTTCCAAGTGGTCCGGGGAGCCGCGGACCCCGATCGCCTAAAATTTTTCCGGACTATCAAATATGACCTAAGGTACCATAGTCACCGCCCCACCATGATCGTTCCAAATGCTTTGCATTTTTCGGCCAAAAAACTAGAACTCCGCGCGATTTGCTTATTTTCGTGTGCTATAGCTTACGCCTTCCGAGTGGTCCCGGGAGCCGTGGACCCCGATCGCCTAAAATTTTCCGGGCCATCAAATATGACCTAAGGAACCATAGTCACCGCCCCGCAATGATCGTTCCTCATTTATTGCGTTTTTCGGCAAAAAAACTAGAATTCCGCTCGATTACCATATTTTTGTATGCTATTGCCCACGGCTTCCGAGTGGGCCGGGCTGCTGGACTCGGATCGCCTAAAAAAATTTCGGGCCATCAATTAGGACCTAAGGAACCATAGTCACCGCCTCGCCATGATCGTTCCTCATTTTTTGCATTTTTTGGCCAAAAAACTAGAATTTCGCCCGATTCCCATATTTTTGTGTGCTATAGCCCACGCCTTCCGAGTGGGTCGGGCCCCCCTGAGCCGGATCGCCTAAAAATTTTGCGGACTATCAAATACGACCTAAGGAACCAAAGTCACCGCCCCGCCATGATCGTTCCTAGTCTTTTGCGTTTTTCAGCCAAAAAACTAGAATTCTGCGAGATTTCCATATTTTCGTCTACTTTAGCCCACGCCTTCCAAGGGGTCCCGGGAACCCCGAACTCGATCGCCTAAAAATTTTCCGGGCCATCAAATACGACCTAAGGAACCATAGTAACCACCCCGCCATGATCGTACCTCATTCTTTGCATTTTTCGGCCAAACAACTAGAATTCCGCGCGATTCCCATATTTTTGTGTGTTATAGCCCACGCCTTCCTAGTGGTCCCGGGACCTCCGGGACCTCCGGACCCCTATCGCCTAATATTTTTCCGGACTATCAAATAAGACCAAAGGAACCATAGTCACCGCCCAACCATGATCATTCCTCATTTGTTGCGTTTTTTGGCCAAAAAACTAGAATTCCGCCGGATTACAATATTTTTGTAAGCTATTGCCCACCCTTCCAAGTGGTTCTGGGACCCCCGGACCCCGATCGCCTAAAATTTTTTCGGGCCGTCAAATACGACCTAAGGAACCATAGTAACCGCCCCGCCATCATCGTTTCTCATGTTTTGCATTTTTCGGCCAAAAAACTAGAATTACGCCCGATTCCCATATTTTGTGTGCTATACCCACGCCTTCCAAGTGTTTCGGGGAGCCGCGGACCCCGATCGCCTAAAATATTTCCGGACTATCAAATACGACCTAAGGTACCATAGTCACCGCCCCATCATGATCGTTCCAAATGCTTTGCATTTTTCGGCAAAAAAACTAGAACTCCGCGCGATTTGCATATTTTCGTGTGCTATAGCTTACGCCTTCCGAGTGGTACCGGGAGCCGTGGACCCCGATCGCCTAAAATTTTCCGGGCCATCAAATACGACCTAAGGAACCATAGTCACCGCCCCGCCATGATCGTTCTTCATTTATTGCATTTTTCGGCCAAAAAACTAGAATTCCGCTAGATTACCATATTTTTGTGTGCTATTGCCCACACCTTCCGAGTGGGCCGAGCCGCCGGACTCGGATCGCCTAAAAAATTTATGGGCCATCAATTAGGACCTAAGGAACCATAGTCACCGCCTCGCCATGATCGTTCCTCATTTTCTGCATTTTTTGGCCAAAAAACTAGAATTCCGCCCGATTCCCATATTTTTGTGTGCTATCGCCCACGCCTTCCGAGTGGTCCCGGGACCTCCTGACCCCTATCGCCTAAAAATTTTCCGGACTATAAAATACGACCTAAGGAACCATAGTCACCGCCCCGCCATGATCGTTCCTAGTCTTTTGCGTTTTTCAGCCAAAAAACTAGAATTCCGCGCGATTTCCATATTTTCGTGTGCTTTAGCCCACGCCTTCCAAGGGGTCCCGGGAACCCCGAACCCCATCGCCTAAAAATTTTCCGGGCCATCAAATACGACCTAAGGAACCATAGTAACCAGCCGCCATGATCGTTCCTCATGTTTTGCGTTTTTCGGCCAAAAAACTAGAATTCTGCCCGATTACAATATTTTTGTGTGCTATTGCCCACCCTTCCAAGTGGTTCCGGGTCTCCCGACCCCTATCGCCTAAAATTTTTCCGGACTATCAAATAAGACCTAAGGAACCATAGTCACCGCCCAGCCATGATCGTTTCTCATTTTTTGCATTTTTCGGCCAAAAAACTGGAATTACGCCCGATTCCCATATTTTCGTGTGCTATACCCACGCCTTCCAAGTGGTCTGGGGAGCCGCGGAGTTCGATCGCCTAAAATTTTTCCGGACTATCAAATATGAACTAACGTACCTTAGTCACCGCCCCACCATGATCGTTCCAAATGCTTTGCATTTTTTGGCCAAAAAACTAGAACTCCGCGCGATTTGCTTATTTTCGTGTGCTATAGCTTACGCCTTCCGAGTGGTCCCGGGAGCCGTGGACCCCGATCGCCTAAAATTTTCCGGGCCATCAAATATGACCTAAGGAACCATAGTCACCGCCTCGCCATGATCGTTCCTCATTTATTGCGTTTTTCGGCCAAAAAACTAGAATTCCGCTCGATTACCATATTTTTGTGTGCTATTGCCCACGCCTTCCGAGTGGGCCGGGCCGCCGGACTCGGATCGCCTAAAAAATTTTCGGGCCATCAATTAGGACCTAAGGAACCATAGTCACCGCCTCGCCATGATCGTTCCTCATTTTTTGCATTTTTTGGCCAAAAAACTAGAATTCCGCCCGATTCCCATATTTTTGTGTGCTATCGCCCACGCCTTCCGAGTGGGTCGGGCCCCCCGGAGCCGGATCGCCTAAAAATTTTCCAGACTATAAAATACGACCTAAGGAACCATAGTCACCGCCTCGCCATGATCGTTCCTAGTCTTTTGCGTTTTTCAGCCAAAAAACTAGAATTCCGTGCAATTTCCATATTTTCGTGTGCTTAGCCCACGCCTTCCAAGGGGTCCCGGGAACCCCGAACCCCATCGCCTAAAAATTTTTCGGGTCATCAAATACGACCTAAGGAACCATAGTAACCACCCCGCCATGATCGTTCCTCATGTTTTGCGTTTTTCGGCCAAACAACTAGAATTCCGCGCGATCCCATATTTTTGTGTGTTATAGCCCACGCCTTCCGAGTGGTCCCGGGTCTCCTGACCCCTATCGCCTAAAATTTTTCCGGACTATCAAATAAGACCTAAGGAACCATAGTCACCGCCCAGCGATGATCGTATCTCATTTTTTGCATTTTTCGGCCAAAAAACTAGAATTACGCCCGATTCCCATATTTTCGTGTGCTATACCCACGCCTTCCAAGTGGTCTGGGGAGCCGCGGACCCCGATCGCCTAAAATTTTTCAAGACTATCAAATATGACCTAAGGTACCATAGTCACCGCCCCACCATGATCGTTCCAAATGCTTTGCATTTTTCGGCCAAAAAACTAGAACTCCGTGCGATTTGCTTATTTTCGTGTGCTATAGCTTACGCCTTCCGAGTGGTCCCGGGAGCCGTGGACCCCGATCGCCTAAAATTTTCCGGGCCATCAAATATGACATAAGGAACCATAGTCACCGCCCCGCCATGATCGTTCCTCATTTATTGCGTTTTTCGGCCAAAAAACTAGAATTCCGCTCGATTACCATATTTTTGTATGCTATTGCCCACGCCTTCCGAGTGGGCCGGGCCGCCGGACTCGGATCGCCTAAAAAATTTTCGGGCCATCAATTAGGACCTAAGGAACCATAGTCACCGCCTCGCCATGATCGTTCCTCATTTTTTGCATTTTTTGGCGCAAAAACTAGAATTTCGCCCGATTCCCATATTTTTGTGTGCTATCGCCCACGCCTTCCGAGTGGGTCGGGCCCCCCTGAGCCGGATCGCCTAAAAATTTTGCGGACTATCAAATACGACCTAAGGAACCAAAGTCACCGCCCCGCCATGATCGTTCCTAGTCTTTTGTGTTTTTCAGCCAAAAAACTAGAATTCTGCGAGATTTCCATATTTTCGTCTGCTTTAGCCCAAGCCTTCCAAGGGGTCCCGGGAACCCCGAACTCGATCGCCTAAAATTTTTCCGGGCCATCAAATACGACCTAAGGAACCATAGTAACCACCCCGCCATGATCGTACCTCATTCTTTGCATTTTTCGGCCAAACAACTAGAATTCCGCGCGATTCCCATATTTTTGTGTGTTATAGCCCACGCCTTCCTAGTGGTCCCGGGACCTCCGGACCCCTATCGCCTAATATTTTTCCGGACTATCAAATAAGACCAAAGGAACCATAGTCACCGCCCAGCCATGATCATTCCTCATTTGTTGCGTTTTTTGGCCAAAAAACTAGAATTCCGCCCGATTACAATATTTTTGTGTGCTATTGCCCACCCTTCCAAGTGGTTCCGGGACCCCCGGACCCCGATCGCCTAAAATTTTTCCGGGCCGTCAAATACGACCTAAGGAACCATAGTAACCGCCCCGCCATCATCGTTTCTCATTTTTTGCATTTTTCGGCCAAAAAACTAGAATTACGCCCGATTCCCGTATTTTGTGTGCTATACCCATGCCTTCCAAATGTTCCGGGGAGCCGCGGACCCCGATCGCCTAAAATATTTCCGGACTATCAAATACGACCTAAGGTACCATAGTCACCGCCCCATCATGATCGTTCCAAATGCTTTGCATTTTTCGGCCAAAAAACTAGAACTCCGCGCGATTTGCATATTTTCGTGTGCTATAGCTTACGCCTTCCGAGTGGTCCCGGGAGCCGTGGACCCCGATCGCCTAAAATTTTCCGGGCCATCAAATACGACCTAAGGAACCATAGTCACCGCCCCGCCATGATCGTTCCTCATTTATTGCGTTTTTCGGCCAAAAAACTAGAATTCCGCTAGATTACCATATTTTTGTATGCTATGGCCCACACCTTCCGAGTGGGCAGGACCACCGGACTCGGATCGCCTAAAAAATTTACGGGCCATCAATTAGGACCTAAGGAACCATAGTCACCGCCTCGCCATGATCGTTCCTCATTTTTTGCATTTTTTTGGCCAAAAAACTAGAATTCCGCCTGATTCCCATATTTTTGTGTGTTATCGCCCACGCCTTCCGAGTGGTCCCGGGACCTCCTGACCCCTATCGCCTAAAAATTTTCCGGACTATAAAATACGACCTAAGGAACCATAGTCACCGCCCCGCCATGATCGTTCCTAGTCTTTTGCGTTTTTCAGCCAAAAAACTAGAATTCCGCGCGATTTCCATATTTTTGTGTGCTTTAGCCCACGCCTTCCAAGGGGTCCCGGGAACCCCGAACCCCATCGCCTAAAAATTTTCCGGGCCATCAAATACGACCTAAGGAACCATAGTAACCACCCCGCCATGATCGTTCCTCATGTTTTGCGTTTTTCAGCCAAACAACTAGAATTCCGCGCGATCCCATATTTTTGTGTGTTATAGCCCACGCCTTCCGAGTGGTCCCGGGTCTCTTGACCCCTATCGCCTAAAATTTTTCCGGACTATCAAATAATACCTAAGGAACCATAGTCACCGCCCAGCCATGATCGTTTCTCGTTTTTTGCATTTTTCGGCCAAAAAACTAGAATTACGCCCGATTCCCATATTTTCGTGTGCTAATACCCACGCCTTCCGAGTGGTCCCGGGAGCCGTGGACCCCGATCGCCTAAAATTTTACGGGCCATCAAATATGACCTAAGGAACCATAGTCACCGCCCCACCATGATGGTTCCTCATTTATTGCGTTTTTCGGCCAAAAAACTAGAATTCCGCTCGATTACCATATTTTTGTGTGCTATTGCCCACGCCTTCCGAGTGGGCCGGGCCGCCGGACTCGGATCGCCTAAAAAATTTTCGGGCCATCAATTAGGACCTAAGGAACCATAGTCACCACCTCACCATGATCGTTCCTCATTTTTTGCATTTTTTGGCCAAAAAACTAGAATTTCGCCTGATTCCCATATTTTTGTGTGCTATCGCCCACGCCTTCCGAGTGGGTCGGGCCCCCCTGAGCCGGATCGCCTAAAAATTTTCCGGACTATCAAATACGACCTAAGGAACCATAGTCACCTCCCCGCCATGATCGTTCCTAGTCTTTTACGTTTTTCAGCCAAAAAACTAGAATTCCGCGCGATTTCCATATTTTCGTGTGCTTTAGCCCACGCCTTCCAAGGGGTCTCGGGAACCCCGAACCCCGATCGCCTAAAAATTTTCCGGGTCATCAAATACGACCTAAGGAACCATAGTAACCACCCCACCATGATCGTTCCTCATTCTTTGCGTTTTTCGGCCAAACAACTAGAATTCCGCGCGATTCCCATATTTTTGTGTGTTATAGCCCACGCCTTCCGAGTGGTCCCGGGACCTCCTGACCCCTATAGCCTAAAAATTTTCCGGACTATAAAATACGACCTAAGGAACCATAGTCACCGCTCCGCCATGATCGTTCCTAGTCTTTTGCGTTTTTCAGCCAAAAAACTAGAATTCCGCGTGATTTTCATATTTTCGTGTGCTTTAGCCCACGCCTTCCAAGGGGTCCCGGGAACCCCGAACCCGGATCGCCTAAAAATTTTCTGGGCCATCAAATACGACCTAAGGAACCATAGTAACCACCCCACCATGATCGTTCCTTATTTTTTGCTTTTTTCGGCCAAACAACTAGAATTACGCGTGATTCCCATATTTTTGTGTGTTATAGCCCACACCTTCCGAGTGGTCCCAGGACCTCCGGACCCCTATCGCCTAAAATTTTTCCGGACTATCAAATACGACCTAAGGAACCATAGTATCCGCCCCGCCATGATCGTTCCTCATTTTTTGCATTTTTCGGCCAAACAACTGGAATTCTGCGCGATCCCATATTTTTGTGTGTTATAGCCCACGCCTTCCGAGTGGTCCCGGGTCTCCGGACCCCTATCGCCTAAAATTTTTCCGGACTATCAAATAAGACCTAAGGAACCATAGTCACCGCCCAGCCATGATCGTTCCTAGTTTTTTCCGTTTTTCGGCCAAAAAACTAGAATTCCGCGCGATTCCCATATTTTCGTGTCCTATAGCCCACGCCTTCCAAGTGAACCCGGGAACTCCGGACCCCTATCGCCTAAAATTTTTCCGGACTATCAAATACGACCTAAGGAACCATAGTCACCGCCCAGCCATGATCATTCCTCATTTGTTGCGTTTTTCGGCCAAAAAACTAGAGTTTCGCCCGATTACAATATTTTTGTGTGCTATTGCCCACCCTTCCAAGTGGTTCCGGGACCCCCGGAACCCCGATCGCCTAAAAATTTTCCGAGCCATCAAATACGACCTAAGGAACCATAGTCACCGCCCCGCCATCATCGTTTCTCGTTTTTTGCATTTTCGGCCAAAAAACTAGAATTACACCCGATTCCCATATTTTCGTGTGCTATACCCACGCCTTCCAAGTAGTTCGGGGAGCCGCGGACCCCGATCGCCTAAAAATTTTCCGGACTATCAAATACGACCTAAGGTACCATAGTCAACGCCCCGCCATGATCTTTCCTCATTTATTGCATTTTTTGGCCAAAAAACTAGAATTCCACTCGATTACCATATTTTTGTGTGCTACTGCCCACGCCTTCCGAGTGGGCCGGGCCGCCGGACTCGGATCGCCTAAAACATTTTCAGGCCATCAATTAGGACCTAAGGAACCATAGTCACCGCCTCGCCATGATCGTTCCTCATTTTTTGCATTTTTTGGCCAAAAAACTAGAATTTCGCCCGATTCCCATATTTTTGTGTGCTATCGCCCACGCCTTCCGAGTGGGTCAGGCCCCCCTGAGCCGGATCGCCTAAAAATTTTCCGGACAATCAAATACAGCCTTAGGAACCATAGTCACATCCCCGCCATGATCGTTTCTAGTCTTTTCCGTTTTTCAGCCAAAAAACTAGAATTTTGCGCGATTTCCATATTTTCGTGTGCTTTAGCCCACGCCTTCCAAGGGGTCCCGGGAACCCCGAACCCCGATCGCCTAAACATTTTCCGGGACATCAAATACGACCTAAGGAACCATACTAACCACCCCACCATGATTGTTCCTCATTGTTTGTGTTTTTCGGCCAAACAACTAGAATTCCGCGCGATTCCCATATTTTTATGTGTTATAGCCCACGCCTTCCGAGTGGTCCCGGGACCTCCTGACCCCTATCGCCTAAAAATTTTCCGGACTATAAAATATGACCTAAGGAACCATAGTCACCGCCCCGCCATGATCGTTCCTAGTCTTTTGCGTTTTTCAGCCAAAAAACTAGAATTCCGCGCGATTTCCATATTTTCGTGTGCTTTAGCCCATGCCTTCCAAGGGGTCCTGGGAACCCCGAACCCCGATCGCCTAAAAATTTTCCGGGCCATCAAATACGACCTAAGGAACCATAGTAACCACCCCACCATGATCGTTCCTTATTTTTTGCGTTTTTCGGCCAAACAACTAGAATTACGCGTGATTCCCATATTTTTGTGTGTAATAGCCCACACCTTCCGAGTGGTCCCGGGACCTCCAGACCCCTATCGCCTAAAATTTTTCCGGACTATCAAATACGACCTAAGAAACCATAGTATCCGCCCCGCCATGATCGTTCCTCATTTTTTGCATTTTTTGGCCAAACAACTAGAATTCCGCGCGATCCCATATTTTTGTGTGTTATAGCCCACGCCTTCCGAGTGGTCCCGGGTCTCCGGACCCCTATCGCCTAAAATTTTTCCGGACTATCAAATAAGACCTAAGGAACCATAGTCACCGCCCAGCCATGATCGTTCCTAGTTTTTTCCGTTTTTCGGCCAAAAAACTAGAATTCCGCGCGATTCCCATATTTTCGTGTCCTATAGCCCACGCCTTCCAAGTGAACCCGGGAACTCCGGACCCCTATCGCCTAAAATTTTTCCGGACTATCAAATACGACCTAAGAAACCATAGTCACCGCCCAGCCATGATCATTCCTCATTTGTTGCGTTTTTCGGCCAAAAAACTAGAATTACGCCCGATTACAATATTTTTGTGTGCTATTGCCCACCCTTCCAAGTGGTTCCGGGACCCCCGGACCCCGATCGCCTAAAATTTTTCCGGGCCATCAAATACGACCTAAGGAACCATAGTAACTGCCCCGCCATCATCGTTTCTCATTTTTTGCATTATCGGCCAAAAAACTAGAATTACGCCCGATTCCCATATTTTCGTGTGCTATACCCACGCCTTCCAAGTGGTTCAGGGAGCCGCGGACCCCGATCGCCTAAAATTTTTCCGGACTATCAAATACGACCTAAGGTACCATAGTCACCGCCCCGCCATGATCGTTCCTCATTTATTACATTTTTTGGCCAAAAAACTAGAATTCCGCTCGATTACCATATTTTTGTGTGCTACTGCCCACGCGTTCCGAGTGGGCCGGGCCGCCGGACTCGGATCGCCTAAAAAGTTTTCGGGCCATCAATTAGGACCTAAGGAACCATAGTCACCACCTCACCATGATCGTTCCTCATTTTTTGCATTTCTTGGCCAAAAAACTAGAATTCCGCGCGATTCATATATTTTTGTGTGCTATCGCCCACGCCTTCCGAGTGGGTCGGGGCCCACCGGAGCCGGATCGCCTAAAAATTTTCCGGACTATAAAATACGACCTAAGGAACCATAGTCACCGCCCCGCCATGATCGTTCCTAGTCTTTTGCGTTTTTCAGCCAAAAAACTACAATTTCGTGCGATTTCCATATTTTCGTGTGCTTTAGCCCACGCCTTCCAAGGGGTCCCGGGAACCCCGAACCCCGATCGCCTAAAAATTTTCCGGGCCATCAAATACGACCTAAGGAACCATAGTAACTACCCCACCATGATCGTTCCTTATTTTTTGCGTTTTTCGGCCAAACAACTAGAATTACGCGTGATTCCCATATTTTTGTGTGTTATAGCCCACACCTTCCGAGTGGTCCCGGGACCTCCGGACCCCTATCGCCTAAAATTTTTTCGCACTATCAAATACGACCTAAGGAACCATAGTATACGCCCCGCCATGATCGTTCCTCATTTTTTGCGTTTTTCGGCCAAACACCTAGAATTCCGCGCGATCCCATATTTTTGTGTGTTATAGCCCACGCCTTCCGAGTGGCCCGGGTCTCCGGACCCCTATCGCCTAAAATTTTTCCGGACTATCAAATAAGACCTAAGGAACCATAGTCACCGCCCAGCCATGATCGTTCCTAGTTTTTTCCGTTTTTCGGCCAAAAAAACTAGAATTCCGCGCGATTCCCATATTTTCGTGTCCTATAGCCCACGCCTTCCAAGTGAACCCGGGAACTCCGGACCCCTATCGCCTAAAATTTTTCCGGACTATCAAATACGACCTAAGAAACCATAGTCACCACCCAGCCATGATCATTCCTCATTTGTTGCGTTTTTCGGCCAAAAAACTAGAATTACGCCCGATTACAATATTTTTGTGTGCTATTGCCCACCCTTCCAAGTGGTTCCGGGACCCCCGGACCCCGATCGCCTAAAATTTTCTCCGGGCCATCAAATACGACCTAAGGAACCATAGTAACTGCCCCGCCATCATCGTTTCTCATTTTTTGCATTATCGGCCAAAAAACTAGAATTACGCCCGATTCCCATATTTTCGTGTGCTATACCCACGCCTTCCAAGTGGTTCAGGGAGCCGCGGACCCCGATCGCCTAAAATTTTTCCGGACTATCAAATATGACCTAAGGTACCATAGTCACCGCCCCGCCATGATCGTTCCTCATTTATTACATTTTTTGGCCAAAAAACTAGAATTCCGCTCGATTACCATATTTTTGTGTGCTACTGCCCACGCGTTCCGAGTGGGCCGGGCCGCCGGACTCGGATCGCCTAAAAAGTTTTCGGGCCATCAATTAGGACCTAAGGAACCATAGTCACCACCTCACCATGATCGTTCCTCATTTTTTGCATTTCTTGGCCAAAAAACTAGAATTCCGCGCGATTCATATATTTTTGTGTGCTATCGCCCACGCCTTCCGAGTGGGTCGGGGCCCACCGGAGCCGGATCGCCTAAAAATTTTCCGGACTATAAAATACGACCTAAGGAACCATAGTCACCGCCCCGCCATGATCGTTCCTAGTCTTTTGCGTTTTTCAGCCAAAAAACTACAATTTCGTGCGATTTCCATATTTTCGTGTGCTTTAGCCCACGCCTTCCAAGGGGTCCCGGGAACCCCGAACCCCGATCGCCTAAAATTTTCCGGGCCATCAAATACGACCTAAGGAACCATAGTAACTACCCCACCATGATCGTTCCTTATTTTTTGCGTTTTTCGGCCAAACAACTAGAATTACGCGTGATTCCCATATTTTTGTGTGTTATAGCCCACACCTTCCGAGTGGTCCCGGGACCTCCGGACCCCTATCGCCTAAAATTTTTTCGCACTATCAAATACGACCTAAGGAACCATAGTATACGCCCCGCCATGATCGTTCCTCATTTTTTGCGTTTTTCGACCAAACACCTAGAATTCCGCGCGATCCCATATTTTTGTGTGTTATAGCCCACGCCTTCCGAGTGGCCCGGGTCTCCGGACCCCTATCGCCTAAAATTTTTCCGGACTATCAAATAAGACCTAAGGAACCATAGTCACCGCCCAGCCATGATCGTTCCTAGTTTTTTCTGTTTTTCGGCCAAAAAAACTAGAATTCCGCGCGATTCCCATATTTTCGTGTCCTATAGCCCACGCCTTCCAAGTGAACCCGGGAACTCCGGACCCCTATCGCCTAAAATTTTTCCGGACTATCAAATACGACCTAAGGAACCATAGTCACCGCCCAGCCATGATCATTCCTCATTTGTTGCATTTTTCGCCAAAAAAACTAGAATTCCGCCCGATTACAATATTTTTGTGTGCTATTGCCCACCCTTCCAAGTGGTTCTGGGACCCCCGGACCCCCATCGCCTAAAATTTTTTCGGGCTGTCAAATACGACCTAAGGAACCATATTAACTGCCCCGCCATCATCGTTTCTCATTTATTGCATTTTCGGCCAAAAAACTAGAATTACGCCCGATTCCCATATTTTCGTGTGCTATACCCACGCCTTCCAAGTGGTTCGGGGAGCCGCGGACCCCGATCGCCTAAAATTTTTCCGGACTATCAAATACGACCTAAGGTACCATAGTCACTGCCCCGCCATGATCGTTCCTCATTTATTGCATTTTTCGGCTAAAAAACTAGAATTCCGCTCGATTACCATATTTTTGTGTGCTACTGCCCACGCCTTCCGAGTGGGCCGGGCCGCCGGTCTCGGATCGCCTAAAAAGTATTCGGGCCATCAATTAGGACCTAAGGAACCATAGTTACCGCCTCGCCATGATCGTTCCTCATTTTTTGCATTTTTTGGCCAAAGCACTAGAATTCCGCGCGATTCATATATTTTTGTGTGCTATCGCCCACGTCTTCCTAGTGGGTCGGGGCCCCCGAAGCCGGATCGCCTAAAAATTTTCCGGACTATAAAATACGACCTAAGTAACCATAGTCACCGCCCCGCCATGATCGTTCCTAGCCTTTTGCGTTTTTCAGCCAAAAATTAGAATTCCGCGCGATTTCCATATTTTCGTGTGCTTTAGCCCACGCCTTCCAAGGGGTCCCGGGAACCCCGAACCCCGATCGCCTAAAAATTTTCCGGGCCATCAAATACGACCTAAGGAACCATAGTAACTACCCCACCATGATTGTTCCTTATTTTTTGCGTTTTTCGGCCAAACAACTAGAATTACGCGTGATTCCCATATTTTTGTGTGTTATAGCCCACACCTTCCGAGTGGTCCCGGGACCTCCGGACCCCTATCGCCTAAAATTTTTCCGCACTATCAAATACGACCTAAGGAACCATAGTATACGCCCCGCCATGATCGTTCCTCATTTTTTGCGTTTTTCGGCCAAACACCTAGAATTCCGCGCGATCCCATATTTTTGTGTGTTATAGCCCACGCCTTCCGAGTGGCCCGGGTCTCCGGACCCCTATCGCCTAAAATTTTTCCGGACTATCAAATAAGACCTAAGGAACCATAGTCACCGCCCAGCCATGATCGTTCCTAGTTTTTTCCGTTTTTCGGCCAAAAAAACTAGAATTCCGCGCGATTCCCATATTTTCGTGTCCTATAGCCCACGCCTTCCAAGTGAACCCGGGAACTCCGGACCCCTATCGCCTAAAATTTTTCCGGACTATCAAATACGACCTAAGGAACCATAGTCACCGCCCAGCCATGATCATTCCTCATTTGTTGCATTTTTCGCCAAAAAAACTAGAATTCCGCCCGATTACAATATTTTTGTGTGCTATTGCCCACCCTTCCAAGTGGTTCTGGGACCCCCGGACCCCCATCGCCTAAAATTTTTCCGGGCTGTCAAATACGACCTAAGGAACCATATTAACTGCCCCGCCATCATCGTTTCTCATTTATTGCATTTTCGGCCAAAAAACTAGAATTACGCCCGATTCCCATATTTTCGTGTGCTATACCCACGCCTTCCAAGTGGTTCGGGGAGCCGCGGACCCCGATCGCCTAAAATTTTTCCGGACTATCAAATACGACCTAAGGTACCATAGTCACTGCCCCGCCATGATCGTTCCTCATTTATTGCATTTTTCGGCTAAAAAACTAGAATTCCGCTCGATTACCATATTTTTGTGTGCTACTGCCCACGCCTTCAGAGTGGGCCGGGCCGCCGGTCTCGGATCGCCTAAAAAGTATTCGGGCTATCAATTAGGACCTAAGGAACCATAGTTACCGCCTCGCCATGATCGTTCCTCATTTTTTGCATTTTTTGGCCAAAGCACTAGAATTCCGCGCGATTCATATATTTTTGTGTGCTATCGCCCACGTCTTCCTAGTGGGTCGGGGCCCCCGAAGCCGGATCGCCTAAAAATTTTCCGAACTATAAAATACGACCTAAGTAACCATAGTCACCGCCCCGCCATGATCGTTCCTAGCCTTTTGCGTTTTTCAGCCAAAAAATTAGAATTCCGCGCGATTTCCATATTTTCGTGTGCTTTAGCCCACGCCTTCCAAGGGGTCCCGGGAACCCCGAACCCCGATCACCTAAAAATTTTCCGGGCCATCAAATACGACCTAAGGAACCATAGTAACCACCCCGCCATGACCGTTCCTCATTTTTTGCTTTTTTCGGCCAAACAACTAGAATTCCGCGCGATTCCCATATATTTGTGTGTTATAGCCCACGCCTTCCGAGTGGTACCGGGACCTCCGGACCCCTATCGCCTAATAATTTTCCAGACTATCAAATAAGACCAAAGGAACCATAGTCACCGCCCTGCCAAGATCTTTCCACATTTTTTGCATGTTACTGAAAAACACCTAGAATTTCACCCGATTCCCATATTTTCGTGTGCTATACCCACGCATTCCGAGTGGTCCCAAGAGCCGCGGACCCCGATCGCCTAATAATTTTCAGGGCAATCAAATACGACCTAAGGAACCATAGTATCCGCCCCGCCATGATCGTTCCTCATTTTTTGCGTTTTTCGGCCAAACAACTAGAATTCCGCGCGATCCCATATTTTTGTGTGTATAGCCCACGCCTTCCGAGTGGTCCCGGGTCTCCGGACCCCTATCGCCTAAAATTTTTCCGGACTATCAAATACAACCTAAGGAACCATAGTCACCGCCCAGCCATGATCGTTCCTAGTTTTTTCCGTTTTTCGGTCAAAAAACTAGAATTCCGCACGATTCCCATATTTTCGTGTCCTATAGCCCACGCCTTCCAAGTGAACCCGGGAACTCCGGACCCCTATCGTCTAAAAATTTTCCGGACTATCAAATACGACCTAAGGAACCATAGTCACCGCCCAGCCATGATCATTCCTCATTTGTTGCGTTTTTCGGCCAAAAACTAGAATTCCGCCCGATTACAATATTTTTGTGTGCTATTGCCCAACCTTCCAAGTGGTTCCGGGACCCCCGGACACCGATCGCCTAAAATTTTTCCGGGCCGTCAAATACGACCTAAGGGACCATAGTCACCACCTCGCCATGATCGTTCCTCATTTTTTGCATTTTTTGGCCAAAAAACTAGAATTCCGCCTGATTCCCATATTTTTGTGTGCTATCGCCCACGCCTTCCGAGTGGGTCGGGCCCCCCGGAGACGGATCGCCTAAAAATTTTTCGGACTATAAAATACGACCTAAGGAACCATAGTCACTGCACCGCCATGATCGTTCCTAGTCTTTTGCGTTTTTCAGCCAAAAAACTAGAATTCCGCGCGATTTCCATTTTTTCGTGTGCTTTATCCCACGCCTTCCAAGGGGTCTCGGGAATCCCGAACCCGGATCGCCTAAAAATTTTCCGGGCCATTAAATACGACCTAAGGAACCATAGTAACCACCCCGCCATGACCGTTCCTCATTTTTTGAGTTTTTCGGTCAAACAAGTAGAATTCCGCGCGATTCCCATATTTTTGTGTGTTATAGCCCACGCCTTCCGAGTGGTCCCGGGACCTCCGGACCCCTATCGCCTAATATTTTTCCGGACAATCAAATAAGACCAAAGGAACCATAGTCACCCCCCTGCCAAGATCTTTCCACATTTTTCGCATGTTACTGAAAAAGACCTAGAATTACGCCCGATTCCCATTTTTTTGTGTGCTATACCCACGCATTCCGAGTGGTCCGGGGAGCCGCGGACCCCGATCCCCTAAAATTTTTCCGGGCAATCAAATACGACCTCAGGAACCATAGTATCCGCCCCACCATGATCTTTCCAAATGCTTTGCATTTTTTGCCAAACAACTAGAACTCCGGACCCCTATCGCCTAATATTTTTCCGGACTATCAAATAAGACCTAAGGAACCATAGTCACCGCCCTACCAAGATCGTTCCTCATTTTTTGCGTTTTTCGGTCAAACAACTAGAATTCCGCGCGATCCCATATTTTTGTGTCTTATAGCCCACGCCTTCCGAGTGGTCCCGGGTCTCCGGACCCCTATCGCCTACAATTTTTCCGGACTATCCAATACGACCTAAGGAATCATAGTCACCGCCCAGCCATGATCGTTCCTAGTTTTTTCCATTTTTCGGCCAAAAAATTAGAATTCCGCGCGATTCCCATATTTTCGTGTCCTATAGCCCACGCCTTCCAAGTGAACCCGGGAACTCCGGACCCCTATCGCCTAAAATTTTTCCGGACTATCAAATATGACCTAAGGAACCATAGTCACCGCCCAGCCATGATCATTCCTCATTTGTTGCGTTTTTCGGCCAAAAACTAGAATTCCGCCCGATTACAATATTTTTGTGTGCTATTGCCCACCCTTCCAAGTGGTTCCGGGACCCCCGGACCCCGATCGCCTAAAATTTTTCCGGGCCGTCAAATACGACCTAAGGAACCATAGTAACCGCCCCGCCATCATCATTTCTCATTTTTTGCATTTTTCGGCCAAACAACTAGAATTCCGCGCGATTCCCATATTTTTGGGTGTTATAGCCCACGCCTTCCGAGTGGTCCCGGGACCTCCTGACCCCTATCGCCTAAAATTTTTCCGGACTATCAAATACGACCTAAGGAACCATAGTATCCGCCCCGCCTTGATCGTTCCTCTGTTTTTGCATTTTTCGGCCAAACAACTAGAATTCCGCGTGATTCCCATATTTTTGTGTGTTATAGCCCACGCCTTCCGAGTGGTCCCGGGGACCTCCGGACCCCTATCGCCTAATATTTTTCCGGACAATCAAATTAGACCAAAGGAACCATAGTCACCGCCCTGCCAAGATCTTTCCACATTTTTTGCATGTTACTGAAAAAGACATAGATTTTGCCCGATTCCCATATTTTCGTGTGCTATACCCACGCATTCCGAGTGGTCCCAAGTGCCGCGGAGCCCGATCGCCTAAAATTTTTTCGGGAAATCAAATACGACCTAAGGAACCATAGTATCTGCCCCGCCATGATCGTTCCTTATTTTTTGCGTATTCCGGCCAAACAACTAGAATTCCGCGCGATTTCCATATTTTTGTTTGTTATAGCCCACACCTTCCGAGTGGTCCCGGGACCTCCGGACCCCTATCGCCTAAAATATTTCCGGACTATCAAATACGACCTAAGGACCCATAGTATCTGCCCCGCTATGATCGTTCCTCATTTTTTGCGTTTTTCGCCCAAACAACTAGAATTCCGCGCGATCCCATATTTTTGTGTGTAATAGCCCACGCCTTCCGAGTGGTCCCGGGTCTCCGGACCCCTATCGCCTAAAATTTTTTCGGACTATCCAATACGACCTAAGGAACCATAGTCACCGCCCCGCCATGATCGTTCCTCATTTTTTGCATTTTTCGGCCAAACAACTAGAATTCCGCTCGATTCCCATATTTTTGTGTGTTATAGCCCACGCCTTCCGAGTGGTCCCGGGACCTCCGGACCCCTATCGCCTAATATTTTTCCGGACTATCAAATAAGACCAAAGGAACCATAGTCACCGCCCTGCCAAGATCTATCCACATTTTTTGCATGTTACTGAAAAAGACATAGAATTTCGCCCGATTCCCATATTTTCGTGTGCTATACCCACGCATTCCGAGTGGTCCCAAGAGCCGCGGACCCCGATCGCCTAAAATTTTTCCGGGCAATCAAATACGACCTAAGGAACCATAGTATCTGCCCCGCCATGATCGTTCCTTATTTTTTGCGTATTTCGGCCAAACAACTAGAATTCCGCGCGATTCCCATATTTTTGTGTGTTATAGCCCACACCTTCCGAGTGGTCCCGGGACCTCCGGACCCCTATCGCCTAAAATTTTTCCGGACTATCAAATACGACCTAAGGAACCATAGTATCCGCCCCGCCATGATCGTTCCTCATTTTTTGCGTTTTTCGGCCAAATAACTAGAATTCCGCACGATCCCATATTTTTGTGTGTAATAGCCCACGCCTTCCGAGTGGTCCCGGGTCTCCGGACCCCTATCGCCTAAACTTTTTTCGGACTATCAAATACGACCTAAGGAACCATAGTCACCGCCCCGCCATGATCATTCCTCATTTATTGCGTTTTTCGGCCAAAAAACTAGAATTCCGCTCGATTCCCATATTTTTGTGTGTTATAGCCCACGCCTTCCGAGTGGTCCCGGGACCTCCGGACCCCTATCGCCAAATATTTTTCCGGACTATCAAATAAGACCAAAGGAACCATAGTCACCGCCCTGCCAAGATCTGTCCCCATTTTTTGCATGTTACTTAAAAAGACCTAGAATTTCGCCCGATTCCCATTTTTTCGTGTGCAATAACCACGCATTCCGAGTGGTCCCAAGAGCCGCAGACCCCGATCGCCTAAAATTTTTCCGGGCAATCAAATACGACCTAAGGAACCATAGTATCCGCCCCGCCATGATCGTTCCTTATTTGTTGCGTTTTTCGGCCAAACAACTAGAATTACGCGCGATTCCCATATTTTTGTGTGTTATAGCCCACACCTTCCGAGTGGTCCCGGGACCTCCGGACCCCTATCGCCTAAAATTTTTCTGGACAATCAAATATGACCTAAGGAACCATAGTATCCGCCCCGCCATGATCGTTCCTCATTTTTTGCGTTTTTCGGCCAAACAACTAGAATTCCGCGCGATCCCATATTTTGTGTGTTATAGCCCACGCCTTCCGAGTGGTCCCGGGTCTCCGGACCCCTATCGCCTAATATTTTTCCGGACTATCAAATAAGACCTAAGGAACCATAGTCACCGCCCTGCCAAGATTGTTCCTCATTTTTTGCATTTTTCGGCCAAACAACAAGAATTCCGCGCGATTCCCATATTTTTGTGTCCTATAGCCTACGCCTTCCAAGTGAACCCGGGAACTCCGGACCCCTATCGCCTAAAATTTTTCCGGACTATCAAATACGACCTAAGGAACCATAGTATCCGCCCCGCCATGATCGTTCCTTATTTTTTGCATTTTTCGGCCAAACAACTAGAATTCCGCGCGATTCCAATATTTTTGTGTGTTATAGCCCACACCTTCCGAGTGGTACCGGACCTCCGGACCCCTATCGCCTAAAATTTTTCCGGACTATCAAATACGACCTAAGGAACGATAGTATCCTCCCCGCTATGATCGTTCCTCATTTTTTGCGTTTTTCGGCCAAATAACTAGAATTCCGCACGATCCCATATTTTTGTGGGTAATAGCCCACGCCTTCCGAGTGGTCCCGGGTTTCCGGACCCCTATCGCCTCAACTTTTTTCGGACTATCAAATACGACCTAAGGAACCATAGTCACCGCCCCGCCATGATCATTCCTCATTTATTGCGTTTTTCGGCCAAAAAACTAGAATTCCGCTCGATTCCCATATTTTTGTGTGTTATAGCCCACGCCTTCCGAGTGGTCCCGGGACCTCCGGACCCCTATCGCCTAATATTTTTCCGGACTATCAAATAAGACCAAAGGAACCATAGTCACCGCCCTACCAAGATCTTTCCACATTTTTTGCATGTTACTTAAAAAGACCTAGAATTTCGCCCGATTCCCATTTTTTCGTGTGCAATAACCAAACATTCCGAGTGGTCCCAAGAGCCGCAGACCCCGATCGCCTAAAATTTTTCCGGGCAATCAAATACGACCTAAGGAACCATAGTATCCGCCCCGCCATGATCGTTCCTTATTTGTTGCGTTTTTCGGCCAAACAACTAGAATTACGCGCGATTCCCATATTTTTGTGTGTTATAGCCCACACCTTCCGAGTGGTCCCGGGACCTCCGGACCCCTATCGCTTAAAATTTTTCTGGACTATCAAATATGACCTAAGGAACCATCGTATCCGCCCCGCCATGATCGTTCCTCATTTTTTGCGTTTTTCGGCCAAACAACTAGAATTCCGCGCGATCCCATATTTTGTGTGTTATAGCCCACGCCTTCAGAGTGGTCCCGGGTCTCCGGACCCCTATCGCCTAATATTTTTCCGGACTATCAAATAAGACCTAAGGAACCATAGTCACCGCCCTGCCAAGATTGTTCCTCATTTTTTGCATTTTTCGGCCAAACAACAAGAATTCCGCGCGATTCCCATATTTTTGTGTCCTATAGCCTACGCCTTCCAAGTGAACCCGGGAACTCCGGACCCCTATCGCCTAAAATTTTTTCGGACTATCAAATACGACCTAAGGAACCATAGTATCCGCCTCGCCATGATCGTTCCTTATTTTTTGCGTATTTCGGCCAAACAACTAGAATTCCGCGCGATTCCCATATTTTTGTGTGTTATAGCCCACACCTTCCGACTGGTCCCGGGACCTCCGGACCCCTATCGCCTAAAATTTTTCCGGACTATCAAATACGACCTAAGGAACCATAGTATCCTCCCCGCTATGATCGTTCCTCATTTTTTGCATTTTTCGGCCAAATAACTAGAATTCCGCACGATCCCATATTTTTGTGTGTAATAGCCCACGCCTTCCGAGTGGTCCCGGGTCTCCGGACCCCTATCGCCTAAACTTTTTTCGGACTATCAAATACGACCTAAGGAACCATAGTCACCGCCCCGCCATGATCATTCCTCATTTATTGCGTTTTTCGGCCAAAAAACTAGAATTCCGCTCGATTCCCATATTTTTGTGTGTTATAGCCCACGCCTTACGAGTGGTCCCGGGACCTCCGGACCCCTATCGCCTAATATTTTTCCGGACTATCAAATAAGACCAAAGGAACCATAGTCACCGCCCTGCCAAGATCTTTCCACATTTTTTGCATGTTACTGAAAAAGACCTAGAATTTCGCCCGATTCCCATATTTTCGTGTGCTATACCCACGCATTCCGAGTGGTCCCAAGAGCCGCAGACCCCGATCGCCTAAAATTTTTCCGGGCAATCAAATACGACCTAAGGAACCATAGTATCCGCCCCGCCATGATCGTTCCTTATTTGTTGCGTTTTTCGGCCGAACAACTAGAATTTCGCCCGATTCCCATATTTTCGTGTGTTATAGCCCACACATTCCGAGTGGTCCCGGGACCTCCGGACCCGGATCGCCTAAAATTTTTCCGGGCAATCAAATACGACCTAAGGAACCATAGTATCCGCCCCGCTATGATCGTTCCTCATTTTTTGCGTTTTTTGGCCAAACAACTAGAATTCCGCGCGATCCCATATTTTTGTGTATAATAGCCCACGCCTTCCGAGTGGTCCCGGGTCTCCGGACCCCTATCGCCTAAACTTTTTTCGGACTATCAAATATGACCTAAGGAACCATAGTCACTGCCCCGCCATGATCATTCCTCATTTTTTTGCATTTTTCGGCCAAAAAACTAGAATTCCGCTCGATTTTCATATTTTTGTGTGTTATAGCCCACGCCTTCAGAGTTGTCCCGGGACCTCCGGACCCCTATCGCCTAATATTTTTCCGGACTATCAAATAAGACCAAAGGAACCATAGTCACCGCCCTGCCAAGATCTGTCCACATTTTTTGCATGTTACTTAAAAAGACCTAGAATTCCGCCCGATTCCCATTTTTTCGTGTGCAATAACCACGCATTCCGAGTGGTCCCAAGAGCCGCGGACCCCGATCGCCTAAAATTTTTTCGGGCAATCAAATACGACATAAGGAACCATAGTATCCGCCCCGCCATGATCGTTCCTTATTTTTTGCATTTTTCGGCCAAACAACTAGAATTACGCGCGATTCCCATATTTTTGTGTGTTATAGCCCACACCTTCCGAGTGGTCCCGGGACCTCCGGACCCCTATCGCCTAAAATTTTTCTGGACTATCAAATATGACCTAAGGAACCATAGTATCCGCCTCGCCATGATCGTTCCTCATTTTTTGCGTTTTTCGGCCAAACAACTAGAATTCCGCGCGATCCCATATTTTGTGTGTTATAGCCCACGCCTTCCGAGTGGTCCCGGGTCTCCGGACCCCTATCGCCTAATATTTTTCCGGACTATCAAATAAGACCTAAGGAACCATAGTCACCGCCCTGCCAAGATTGTTGCTCATTTTTTGCGTTTTTCGGCCAAACAACTAGAATTCCGCGCGATTCCCATATTTTCGTGTCCTATAGCCCACGCCTTCCAAGTGAACCCGGGAACTCCGGACCCCTATCGCCTAAAATTTTTCCGGACTATCAAATACGACCTAAGGAACCATAGTATCCGCCCCGCCATGATCGTTCCTCATTTTTTGCGTTTTTCGGCCAAACAACTAGAATTCCGCGCGATTCCCATATTTTTGTGTGTTATAGCCCACGCCTTCCGAGTGGTCCCGGGACCTCCGGACCCCTATCGCCTAAAATTTTTACGGACTATCAAATACGACCTAAGGAACCATAGTATCCGCCTCGCCATGATCTTTCCTCATTTTTTGCGTTTTTCGGCCAAACAACTAGAATTCCGCGTGATTCCCATATTTTTGTGTGTTATAGCCCACACCTTCCGAGTGGTCCCGGGACCTACGGACCCCTATCGCCTAATATTTTCCGGACTATCAAATAAGACCTAAGGAACCATAGTCACCGCCCTGCCAAGATCGTTCCTCATTTTTTGCGTTTTTCGGCAAAACAACTAGAATTCCGCGCGATCCCATATTTTTGTGTGTTATAGCCCACGCCTTACGAGTGATCATTCCTCATTTGTTGCGTTTTTCGGCCAAAAAACTATAATTCCGCCCGATTACATTATTTTTGTGTGCTATTGCCCACCCTTCCAAGTTGTTCCGGGACCCCCGGACCCCGATCGCCTAATATTTTTCCGGACTATCAAATAAGACCTAAGGAACCATAGTCACCGCCCTGCCAAGATCGTTCCTCATTTTTTGCGTTTTTCGGCCAAACAACTAGAATTCCGCGCGATCCCATATTTTTGTGTGTTATAGCCCACGCCTTCCGAGTGGTCCCGGGTCTCCGGACCCCTATCGCCTAAAATTTTTCCGGACTATCAAATAAGACCTAAGGAACCATAGTCACCGCCCAGCCATGATCGTTCCTAGTTTTTTCCGTTTTTCGGCCAAAAAACTAGAATTCCGCGCGATTCCCATATTTTCGTGTCCTATAGCCCACGCCTTCCAAGTGAACCCGGGAACTCCGGACCCCTATCGCCTAAAATTTTTCCGGACTATCAAATACGACCTAAGGAACCATAGTCACCGCCCAGCCATGATCATTCCTCATTTGTTGCGTTTTTCGGCCAAAAAACTAGAATTCCGCCCGATTACAATATTTTTGTGTGCTATTGCCCACCCTTCCAAGTGGTTCCGGGACCCCCGGACCCCGATCGCCTAAAATTTTCTGGACTATCAAATAAGACCTAAGGAACCATAGTCACCGCCCTGCCAAGATCATTCCTAATTTTTTGCGTTTTTCGGCCAAACAACTAGAATTCCGTGCGATCCCATATTTTTGTGTGTTATAGCTCACGCCTTCCGAGTGATCATTCCTCATTTGTTGCGTTTTTCGGCCAAAAAACTAGAATTCCGCCCGATTACAATATTTTTGTGTGCTATTGCCCACCCTTCCAAGTTGTTCCGGGACCCCCTGACCCCGATCGCCTAATATTTTTCTGGACTATCAAATAAGACCTAAGGAACCATAGTCACCGCCCTGCCAAGATCGTTCCTCATTTTTTGCGTTTTTCGGCCAAACAACTAGAATTCCGCGCGATCCCATATTTTTGTGTGTTATAGCCCACGCCTTCCGAGTGGTCCCGGGTCTCCGGACCCCTATCGCCTAAAATTTTTCCGGACTATCAAATAAGACCTAAGGAACCATAGTCACTGCCTAGCCATGATCGTTCCTAGTGTTTTCCGTTTTTCGGCCAAAAAACTAGAATTCCGCGCGATTCCCATATTTTCGTGTCCTATAGCCCACGCCTTCCAAGTGAACCCGGGAACTCCGGACCCCTATCGCCTAAAAATTTTCCGGGCCATCAAATACGACCTAAGGAACCATAGTAACCACCCCGCCATGACCGTTCCTCATTTTTTGCGTTTTTCGGCCAAAAAACTAGAATTACGCCCGATTCCCATATTTTCGTGTGCTATACCCATGCCTTCCAAGTGGTCCGGGGAGCCGCGGACCCCGATCGCCTAAATTTTTTTCGGACTATCAAATACGACCTAAGGTAACGTAGTCACCGCCCCACCATGATCATTCCAAATGCTTTGCATTTTTCGGCCAAAAAACTTGAACTCCGCGCGATTTGCATATTTTAGTGTGCTTTAGCTTACGCCTTCCGAGTGGTCCCGGGAGCCGTGGACCCCGATCGCCTAAAATTTTTCAGGCCATCAATTAGTACCTAAGGAACCATAGTCACCACCTCGCCATGATCGTTCCTCATTTTTTGCATTTTTTGGCCAAAAAACTAGAATTCCGCCCGATTCCCATATTTTTGTGTGCTATCGCTCACGCCTTCCGAGTGGGTCGGCCCCCCCGGAGCCGGATCGCCTAAAAATTTTTCCGGATTATCAAATACGACCTAAGGAACCATATTCACCGCCCCGCCATGATCGTTCCTAGTCTTTTGCGTTTTTCAGCCAAAAAACTAGAATTCCGCGCGATTTCCATATTTTCGTGTGCTTTAGCCCACGCCTTCCAAGCGGTCCCTGGAACCCCGAACCCCGATCGCCTAAAAATTTTCCGGGCCATCAAATACGACCTAAGGAACCATAGTAACCACCCTGCCATGATCGTTCCTCATTTTTTGCATTTTTCGGCCAAACAACTAGAATTCCGTGCGATTCCCATATTTTTGTGTGTTATAGCCCACGCCTTCCGAGTGGTCCCGGGAAATCCGGACCCCTATCGCCTAAAATTTTTCCGGACTATCAAATAAGACCAAAGGAACCATAGTCACCCCCCTGCCAAGATCTTTCCACATTTTTTGCATGTTACTGAAAAAGACCTAGAATTTCGCCCGATTCGCATATTTTCGTGTGCTATACCCACGCATTCCGAGTGGTCCCAAGAGCCGCGGACGCCGATCGCGTAAAATTTTTCCGGGAAATCAAATACGACCTAAGGAACCATAGTATCCGCCCCGCCATGATCGTTCCTCATTTTTTGCGTTTTTCGGCCAAACATCTAGAATTCCGCGCGATTCCCATATTTTTGTGTGTTATAGCCCACACCTTCCGAGTGGTCCCGGGACCTCAGACCCCTATCGCCTAAAATTTTTCTAGACTATCAGATACGACCTAAGGAACCATAGTATCCGCCCCACCATGATCGTTCCTCATTTTTTGCATTTTTCGACCAAACATCTAGAATTCCGCGCGATCCCATATTTTTGTGTGTTATAGCCCACGCCTTCCGAGTGGTCCCAGGTCTCCGGACCCATATCGCCTAAAAATTTTCCGGACTATCAAATAAGACCTAAGGAACCATAGTCACCGCCCAGCCATGATCGTTCCTAGTTTTTTTCGTTTTTCGGCCAAAAAACTAGAATTCCGCGCGATTCCCATATTTTCGTGTCATATAGCCCACGCCTTCCAAGTGAACCTGGGAACTCCGGACCCCTATCGCCTAAAATTTTTCCGGACTATCAAATACGACCTAAGGAACCATAGTCACTGCCCAGCCATGATCATTCCTTATTTGTTCCGTTTTTCGGCCAAAAAACTAGAATTCCGCCATATTACAATATTTTTGTGTGCTATTGCCCACCCTTCCAAGTGGTTCCGGGACCCCCGGACCCCGATCGCCTAAAATTTTTCCGGGCCGTTAAATACGACCTAAGGAACCATAGTAACCGCCCCGCCATCATCGTTTCTCATTTTTTGCGTTTTTCGGCCAAAAAACTAGAATTACGCCCGATTCCCATATTTTCGTGTGCTATACCCACGCCTTCCAAGTGGTCCGGGGTGCCGCGGACCCCGATCGCCTAAAATTTTTCCGGACTATCAAATACGACCTAAGGTAACATAGTCACCACCCCACCATGATAATTCCAAATGCTTTGTATTTTTCGGCCAAAAAACTTGAACTCCGCGCGATTTGCATATTTTAGTGTGCTATAGCTTACGCCTTCCGAGTGGTCCCGGGAGCCGTGGACCCCGATCGCCTAAAATTTTTCAGGCCATCAATTAGTACCTAAGGAACCATAGTCACCACCTCGCCATGATCGTTCCTCATTTTTTGCATTTTTTGGCCAAAAAACTAGAATTCCGCCCGATTCCCATATTTTTGTGTGCTATCGCTCACGCCTTCCGAGTGGGTCGGCCCCCCCGGAGCCGGATCGCCTAAAAATTTTTCCGGATTATCAAATACGACCTAAGGAACCATAGTCACCGCCCCGCCATGATCGTTCCTAGTCTTTTGCATTTTTCAACCAAAAAACTAGAATTCCGCGAGATTTCCATATTTTCGTGTGCTTTAGCCCACGCCTTCCAAGCGGTCCCGGGAACCCCGACCCCCGATCACCTAAAAAATTTTCGGGCCATAAAATACGACCTAAGGAACCTTAGTAACCACCCCGCCATGATCGTTCCTCATTTTTTGCATTTTTCGGCCAAACAACTAGAATTCCGCGCGATTCCCATATTTTTGTGTGTTATAGCGCACGCCCTCCGAGTGGTCCCGGGACATCCGGACCCCTATCGCCTAAAATTTTTTCGGACTATCAAATAAGACCTAAGGAACCATAGTCACTTCCCAGCCATGATCGTTCCTAGTTCTTTCCATTTTTCGGCCAAAAAACTGCAATTCCGCGCGATTCCCATATTTTCGTGTCCTATAGCCCACGCCTTCCAAGTGAACCTGGGAACTCCGGACCCCTATCGCCTAAAATTTTTCCGGACTATCAAATACGACCTAAGGAACTATAGTCACCGCCCAGCCATGATCATTCCTCATTTGTTGCATTTTTCGGCCAAAAAACAAGAATTCCGCCCGATTACCATATTTTTGTGTGCTATTGCCCACCCTTACAAGTGGTTCCGGGACCCCCGGACCCCTATCGCCTAAAATTTTTTCGGGCTGTCAAATATGACCTAAGGAACCATAGTAACCGCCCCGCAATCATCGTTTCTCATTTTTTGCATTTTTCGGCCAAAAAACTAGAATTCCGCGCGATTCCCATATTTTCGTGTGCTATAACCACGCCTTCCAAGTGGTCCGGGGAGCCGCGGACCCCGATCGCCTAAAATTTTTCCGGACTATCAAATATGACCTAAGGTACCATAGTCACCGCCCCACCATGATCGTTCCAAAGGCTTTGCATTTTTCGGCCAAAAAACTAGAACTCCGCGCGATTTGCATATTTTAGTGTGCTATAGCTTACGCCTTCCGAGTGGTCCCGGGAGCCGTGGACCCCGATCGTCTAAAATTTTCCGGGCCATCAAATACGACCTAAGGAACCATAGTAACCACCCCGCCATGATCGTTCCTCATTTTTTGCGGTTTTCGGCCAAACAACTAGAATTCCGCGCGATTCCCATATTTTTGTGTGTTATAGCCCACGCCTTCCGAGTGGTCCCGGGATCTCCTGACCCCTATCGCCTAAAATTTCTCCTGACTATCAAATACGACCTAAGGAACCATAGTCACCGCCCAGCCATGATCGTTCCTAGTTTTTTCCATTTTTCGGCCAAAAAACTAGAATTCCGCGCGATTCCCATATTTTCGTGTCCTATAGCCCACGCCTTCCAAGTGAACCTGGGAACTCCGGACCCCTATCGCCTAAAATTTTTCCGGACTATCAAATACAACCTAAGGAACCATAGTCACCGCTCAGCCATAATCATTCCTCATTTGTTGCGTTTTTCGGCCAAAAAACTAGAATTCCGCCCGATTACTATATTTTTGTGTGCTATTGCCCACCCTTCCAAGTGGTTCCGGGACCCCCGGACCCCCATCGCCTAAAATTTTTCCGGGCTGTCAAATACGACCTAAGGAACCATAGTAACCGCCCCGCAATCATCGTTTCTCATTTTTTGCATTTTTCGGCCAAAAAACTAGAATTCCGCGCGATTCCCATATTTTTGTGTGCTATAACCACGCCTTCCAAGTGGTCCGGGGAGCCACGGACCCCGATCGCCTAAAATTTTTCCGGACTATCAAATACGACCTAAGGTACCATAGTCGCCGCCCCACCATGATCGTTCCAAAGACTTTGCATTTTTCGGCCAAAAAACTAGAACTCCGCGCGATTTGCATATTTTAGTGTGCTATAGCTTGCGCCTTCCGAGTGGTCCCGGGAGCCGTGGACCCCGATCGTCTAAAATTTTCCGGGCCATCAACTATGACCTAAGGAACCATAGTCACCGCCCAGCCATGATCGTTCCTCATTTATTGCGTTTTTTGGCCAAAAAACTAGAATTCCACTCGATTACCATATTTTTGTGTGCTATTGCCCACGCCTTCCGAGTGGGCCGGGCCGCCGGACTCGGATCGCCTAAAAAATTTCGGGCCATCAATTAGGACCTAAGGAACCATAGTCACCGCCTCGCCATGATTGTTCCATATTATTTTCATTTTTTGGCCAAAAAACTAGAATTCCGCCCGATTCCCATATTTTTGTGTGCGCCCACGCCTTCCGAGTGGGTCGGGCCCCCCGGAGCCGGATTGACTAAAAATTTTCCGGACTAGCAAATACGACCTAAGGAACCATAGTCACCACCCCGCCATGATCGTTCCTAGTCTTTTGCATTTTTCAGCCAAAAAACTAGAATTCCGCGCGATTTCAATATTTTCGTGTGCTTTAGCCCATGCCTTCCAAAGGGTCCCGGGAACCCCGAACCCCGATCGCCTAAAACTTTTCCGGGCCATCAAATACGACCTAAGGAACCATAGTAACCTCCCCGCCATGATCGTTCCTCATTTTTTGCATTTTTTGGCCAAACAACTAGAATTCCGCACGATTCCCATATTTTTGTGTGTTATAGCCCACGCCTTCCGAGTGGTCCCAGGACCTCCTGACCCCTATCGCCTAAAATTTTTCCGGACTATCAAATACGACCTAAGGAACCATAGTATCCGCCCCGCCATGATCGTTCCTCATTTTTTGCGTTTTTCGGCCAAACAACTAGAATTCCGCGCGATTCCCATATTTTTGAGTGTTATAGCCCACGCCTTCCGAGTGGTCCCGGGACCTCCGGACCCCTATCGCCTAATATTTTTCCGGACTATCAAATAAGACCAAAGGAATCATAGTCACCGCCCTGCCAACATCTTTCCACATTTTTTGCATGTTACTGAAAAAGACCTAGAATTTCGCCCGATTCCCATATTTTCGTGTGCTATACCCACGCATTCCGAGTGGTACCAAGAGCCGCGGACCCCGATCGCCTAAAATTTTCCGGGCAATCAAATACGACCTAAGGAACCATAGTAACCGCCCCGCAATCATCGTTTCTCATTTTTTGCATTTTTCGGCGAAAAAACTAGAATTTCGCGTGATTCCCATATTTTCGTGTGCTATTACCACGCCTTCCAAGTGGTCCGGGGAGCCGCGGACCCCGATCGCCTAAAATTTTTCCGGACTATCAAATACGATCTAAGGTACCATAGTCACCGCCCCACCATGATCGTTCCAAAGGCTTTGCATTTTTCGGCCAAACAACTAGAATTCCGCGCGATCCCATATTTTTGGGTGTTATAGCCAACGCCTTCCGAGTGATCCCGGGTCTCCGGACCCCTATCGCCTAAAATTTTTCCGGACTATCAAATAAGACCTAAGGAACCATAGTCACCGCCCAGCCATGATCGTTCATAGTTTTTTCTATTTTTCGGCCAGAAAACTAGAATTCCGCGCGATTCCCATATTTTCGTGTCCTATAGCCCACGCCTTCGAAGTGAACTCGGGAACTCCGGACCCCTATCGCCTAAAATATTTCCAGACTATCAAATACGACCTAAGGAACCATATTTTTGTGTGCTATGTCCCACCCTTCCAAGTGGTTCCGGGACCCCCGAACCCCGATCGCTTTTCATTTGCTATACCCACGCCTTCCAAGTGGTCCGGGGAGCCGCGGACCCCGATCGCCTAAAATTTTTCCGGACTATCAAATACGACCTAAGGTACCATAGTCACCGCCCCACCATGATCATTCCAAATGCTTTGCATTTTTCGGCCAAAAAACTAGAACTCCGCGCGATTTGCATATTTTAGTGTGCTATAGCTTACGCCTTCCGAGTGGTCCTGGGAGCCGTGGACCCCGATTGCCTAAAATTTTCCGTGCCATTAAATACGACCTAAGGAACCATAGTCACCGCCCAGCCATGATCGTTCCTCATTTATTGCGTTTTTCGGGCAAAAAATAAGAATTCCGCTCGATTACCATATTTTTGTGTGCAATAGCCCACGCCTTCCGAGTGGGCTGGGCCGCCGGACTCGGATCGCCTAAAATTTTTTTGGGACATCAATTAGGACCTAAGGAACCATAGTCACCGCCCCGCCATGATCATTCCTAGTCTTTTGTGTTTTTCTGCCAAAAAACTAGAATTCCGCGCGATTTCCATATTTTCGTGTGCTATCGCCCACGCCTTCCGAGTGGGTCGGGCCCCCCAGAGCCGGATCGCCTAAAAATTTTCCGGACTATCAAATATGACCTAAGGAACCATAGTCACCGCCCCGCTATGATCGTTCCTAGTCTTTTGCGTTTTTCAGCCAAAAAACTAAAATTCCGCGCGATTTCTATATTTTCGTGTGCTTTAGCCCACGCCTTCCAAGGGGTCCCGGGAACCCCGAAACCGGATCGCCTAAAAATTTTCCGGGCCATCAAATACGACATAAGGAATCATAGTCACCGCCCAGCCATGATCATTCCTCATTTGTTGCGTTTTTCGGCAAAAAAACTAGAATTCCGCCCGATTACAATATTTTTGTGTGCTATTGCCCACCCTTCCAAGTGGTTCCGGAACCACCGGACCCCGATCGCCTAAAATTTTTCTGGGCCGTCAAATACGACCTAAGGAGGCATAGTAATTGCCCCGCCATCATCGTTTCTTATTTTTTGCATTTTTCGGCCAAAAAACTAGAATTACGCCCGATTCCCATGTTTTTGTGTGTTATAGCCCACGCCTTCCGAGTGGTCCCGGGACCTCCTGACCCCTATCGCCTAAAATTTTTTCGGACTATCAAATACGACCTAAGGAACCAATGTATCCTCCCCACCATGATCATTCCAAATGCTTTGCATTTTTCGTCCAAAAAACTAGAACTCCGCGCGATTTGCATATTTTAGTGTGCTATAGCTTACGCCTTCCGAGTGGTCCCGGGAGCCGTGGACCCCGATCGCCTAAAATTTTCCGGGCCATTAAATACGACCTAAGGAACCATAGTCACCGCCCAGCCATGATCGTTCCTCATTTATTGCGTTTTTCGACCAAAAAACTAGAATTCCGCTCGATTATCATATTTTTGTGTGCTATTGCCCACGCCTTCCGAGTGGGCCGGGCCGCCGGACTCGGATCGCCTAAAACGTTTTCGGGCCATCAATTAGGACCTAAGGAACCATAGTCACCGCCTCGCCAAGATCGTTCCTCATTTTTGCATTTTTTGGCCAAAAAACTAGAATTCCGCCCCATTCCCATATTTTTGTGTGCTATCGCCCACGCCTTCCGAGTGGGTCGGGCACCCCGGAGCCAGATCGCCTACAAATTTTCCGGACTATCAAATACGACCTAAGGAACCATAGTCACTGCCCAGCCATGATCGTTCCTAGTTTTTTCCATTTTTCAGCCAAAAAACTAGAATTCCGGGCGATTCCCATATTTTTGTGTCCTATAGCCCACGCCTTCCAAGTGAACCCGGGAACTCCGGACCCCTATCGCCTAAAATTTTTCCGGACTATCAAATACGACCTAAGGAACCATAGTCACCGCCCAGCCATGATCATTCCTCATTTGTTGCGTTTTTCAGCCAAAAAACTAGAATTCCGCCCGATTACAATATTTTTGTGTGCTATTGCCCACCCTTCCAAGTGGTTCCGGGACCCCCGAACCCCGATCGCCTAAAATTTTTCCGGGCCCACGCCTTCCGAGTGGTCCGGAGAGCCGCGGACCCCGATCACCTAAAATATTTCCGGACTATCAAATACGACCTAAGGTACCATAGTCACCGCCCCACCATGATCATTCCAAATGCTTTGCATTTTTCGGCCAAAAACTAGAACTCCGCGCGATTTGCATATTTTAGTGTGCTATAGCTTACGCCTTCCGAGTGGTCCCGGGAGCCGTGGACCCCGATTGCCTAAAATTTTCCGGGCCATTAAATACGACCTAAGGAACCATAGTCACCGCCCAGCTATGATCGTTCCTCATTTGTTGCGTTTTTCAGCCAAAAAACTAGAATTCCGCCCGATTACAATATTTTTGTGTGCTATTGCCCACCCTTCCAAGTGGTTCCGGGACCCCCGAACCCCGATCGCCTAAAATTTTTCCGGGCCCACGCCTTCCGAGTGGTCCGGAGAGCCGCGGACCCCGATCACCTAAAATATTTCCGGACTATCAAATACGACCTAAGGTACCATAGTCACCGCCCCACCATGATCATTCCAAATGCTTTGCATTTTTCGGCCAAAAAACTAGAACTCCGCGCGATTTGCATATTTTAGTGTGCTATAGCTTACGCCTTCCGAGTGGTCCTGGGAGCCGTGGACCCCGATTGCCTAAAATTTTCCGTGCCATTAAATACGACCTAAGGAACCATAGTCACCGCCCAGCCATGATCGTTCCTCATTTATTGCGTTTTTCGGGCAAAAAATAAGAATTCCGCTCGATTACCATATTTTTGTGTGCAATAGCCCACGCCTTCCGAGTGGGCTGGGCCGCCGGACTCGGATCGCCTAAAATTTTTTTGGGACATCAATTAGGACCTAAGGAACCATAGTCACCGCCCCGCCATGATCATTCCTAGTCTTTTGTGTTTTTCTGCCAAAAAACTAGAATTCCGCGCGATTTCCATATTTTCGTGTGCTATCGCCCACGCCTTCCGAGTGGGTCGGGCCCCCCAGAGCCGGATCGCCTAAAAATTTTCCGGACTATCAAATATGACCTAAGGAACCATAGTCACTGCCCCGCTATGATCGTTCCTAGTCTTTTGCGTTTTTCAGCCAAAAAACTAAAATTCCGCGCGATTTCTATATTTTCGTGTGCTTAAGCCCACGCCTTCCAAGGGGTCCCAGGAACCCCGAAACCGGATCGCCTAAAAATTTTTCGGGCCATCAAATACGACATAAGGAATCATAGTCACCGCCCAGCCATGATCATTCCTCATTTGTTGCGTTTTTCGGCAAAAAAACTAGAATTCCGCCCGATTACAATATTTTTGTGTGCTATTGCCCACCCTTCCAAGTGGTTCCGGAACCACCGGACCCCGATCGCCTAATATTTTTCTGGGCCGTCAAATACGACCTAAGGAGGCATAGTAATTGCCCCGCCATCATCGTTTCTTATTTTTTGCATTTTTCGGCCAAAAAACTAGAATTACGCCCGATTCCCATGTTTTTGTGTGTTATAGCCCACGCCTTCCGAGTGGTCCCGGGACCTCCTGACCCCTATCGCCTAAAATTTTTTCGGACTATCAAATACGACCTAAGGAACCATAGTATCCTCCCCACCATGATCATTCCAAATGCTTTGCATTTTTCGTCCAAAAAACTAGAACTCCGCGCGATTTGCATATTTTAGTGTGCTATAGCTTACGCCTTCCGAGTGGTCCCGGGAGCCGTGGACCCCGATCGCCTAAAATTTTCCGGGCCATTAAATACGACCTAAGGAACCATAGTCACCGCCCAGCCATGATCGTTCCTCATTTATTGCGTTTTTCGACCAAAAAACTAGAATTCCGCTCGATTATCATATTTTTGTGTGCTATTGCCCACGCCTTCCGAGTGGGCCGGGCCGCCGGACTCGGATCGCCTAAAACGTTTTCGGGCCATCAATTAGGACCTAAGGAACCATAGTCACCGCCTCGCCAAGATCGTTCCTCATTTTTGCATTTTTTGGCCAAAAAACTAGAATTCCGCCCCATTCCCATATTTTTGTGTGCTATCGCCCACGCCTTCCGAGTGGGTCGGGCACCCCGGAGCCAGATCGCCTACAAATTTTCCGGACTATCAAATACGACCTAAGGAACCATAGTCACTGCCCAGCCATGATCGTTCCTAGTTTTTTCCATTTTTCAGCCAAAAAACTAGAATTCCGGGCGATTCCCATATTTTTGTGTCCTATAGCCCACGCCTTCCAAGTGAACCCGGGAACTCCGGACCCCTATCGCCTAAAATTTTTCCGGACTATCAAATACGACCTAAGGAACCATAGTCACCGCCCAGCCATGATCATTCCTCATTTGTTGCGTTTTTCAGCCAAAAAACTAGAATTCCGCCCGATTACAATATTTTTGTGTGCTATTGCCCACCCTTCCAAGTGGTTCCGGGACCCCCGAACCCCGATCGCCTAAAATTTTTCCGGGCCCACGCCTTCCGAGTGGTCCGGAGAGCCGCGGACCCCGATCACCTAAAATATTTCCGGACTATCAAATACGACCTAAGGTACCATAGTCACCGCCCCACCATGATCATTCCAAATGCTTTGCATTTTTCGGCCAAAAAACTAGAACTCCGCGCGATTTGCATATTTTAGTGTGCTATAGCTTACGCCTTCCGAGTGGTCCCGGGAGCCGTGGACCCCGATTGCCTAAAATTTTCCGGGCCATTAAATACGACCTAAGGAACCATAGTCACCGCCCAGCTATGATCGTTCCTCATTTATTGCGTTTTTCGGGCAAAAAATAAGAATTCCGCTCGATTACCATATTTTTGTGTGCAATAGCCCACGCCTTCCGAGTGGGCCGGGCCGCCGGACTCGGATCGCCTAAAATTTTTTCGGGACATCAATTAGGACCTAAGGAACCATAGTCACCGCCCCGCCATGATCATTCCTAGTCTTTTGTGTTTTTCTGCCAAAAAACTAGAATTCCGCGCGATTTCCATATTTTCGTGTACTATCGCCCACGCCTTCCGAGTGGGTCGGGCCCCCCAGAGCCGGATCGCCTAAAACTTTTCCGGATTATCAAATATGACCTAAGGAACCATAGTCACCGCCCCGCTATGATCGTTCCTAGTCTTTTGCGTTTTTCAGCCAAAAAACTAAAATTCCGCGCGATTTCCATATTTTCGTGTGCTTTAGCCCACGCCTTCCAAGGGGTCCCGGGAACCCCGAAACCCGATCGCCTAAAAATTTTCCGGGCCATCAAATACGACATAAGGAATCATAGTCACCGCCCAGCCATGATCATTCCTCATTTGTTGCGTTTTTCGGCCAAAAAACTAAAATTTCGCCCGATTACAATATTTTTGTGTGCTATTGCCCACCCTTCCAAGTGGTTCCGGAACCACCGGACCCCGATCGCCTAAAATTTTTCCGGGCCGTCAAATACGACCTAAGGAAGCATAGTAATTGCCCCGCCATCATCGTTTCTTATTTTTTGCATTTTTCGGCCAAAAAACTAGAATTACGCCCGATTCCCATATTTTTGTGTGTTATAGCCCACGCCTTCCGAGTGGTCCCGGGACCTCCTGACCCCTATCGCCTAAAATTTTTCCGGACTATCAAATATGACCTAAGGAACCATAGTATCCTCCCCACCATGATCATTCCAAATTCTTGGCATTTTTCGGCCAAAAAACTAGAACTCCGCGCGATTTGCATATTTTAGTGTGCTATAGCTTACGCCTTCCGAATGGTCCCGGGAGCCGTGGACCCCGATCGCCTAAAATTTTCCGGGCCATTAAATACGACCTAAGGAACCATAGTCACCGCCCAGCCATGATCGTTCCTCATTTATTGCGTTTTTCGGCCAAAAAACTAGAATTCCGCTCGATTACCATATTTTTGTGTGCTATTGCCCACGCCTTCCGAGTGGGCCGGGCCGCCGGACTCGGATCGCCTAAAATGTTTTCGGGCCATCAATTAGGACCTAAGGAACCATAGTCACCGCCTCGCCATGATCGTTCCTCATTTTTGCATTTTTTGGCCAAAAAACTAGAATTCCGCCCGATTCCCATATTTTTGTGTGCTATCGCCCACGCCTTCCGACTGGGTTGGGCACCCCGGAGCCGGATCGCCTACAAATTTTCCGGACTATCAAATACGACCTAAGGAACCATAGTCACTGCCCAGCCATGATCGTTCCTAGTTTTTTCCGTTTTTCGGCCAAAAAACTAGAATTCCGCGCGATTCCTATATTTTTGTGTCCTATAGCCCAAGCCTTCCAAGTGAACCCGGGAACTCCGGACCCCTATCGCCTAAAATTTTTCCGGACTATCAAATACGACCTAAGGAACCATAGTCAACGCCCAGCCATGATCATTCCTCATTTGTTGCGTTTTTCAGCCAAAAAACTAGAATTCCGCCCGATTACAATATTTTTGTGTGCCATTGCCCACCCTTCCAAGTGGTTCCGGGACCCCCGAACCCCGATCGCCTAAAAGTTTTCCGGGCCCACGCCTTCCGAGTGGTCCGGAGAGCCGCGGACCCCGATCGCCTAAAATTTTTCCGGACTATCAAATACGACCTAAGGTACCATAGTAACCGCCCCACCATGATCATTCCAAATGCTTTGCATTTTTCGGCCAAAAAACTAGAACTCCGCGCGATTTGCATATTTTAGTGTGCTATAGCTTACGCCTTCCGAGTGGTCCCGGGAGCTGTGGACCCCGATTGCCTAAAAATTTCCGGGCCATTAAATACGACCTAAGGAACCATAGTCACCGCCCAGCCATGATCGTTCCTCATTTATTGCGTTTTTCGGGCAAAAAATAAGAATTCCGCTCGATTACCATATTTTTGTGTGCTATTGCCCACGCCTTCCGAGTGGGCCGGGCCGCCGGACTCGGATCGCCTAAAATTTTTTCGGGACATCAATTAGGACCTAAGGAACCATAGTCACCGCCCCGCCATGATCATTCCTAGTCTTTTGTGTTTTTCTGCCAAAAAACTAAAATTCCGCGCGATTTCCATATTTTCGTGTGCTATCGCACACGCCTTCCGAGTGGGTCGGGCCCCCCAGAGCCGGATCGCCTAAAAAATTTTCGGACTATCAAATATGACCTAAGGAACCATAGTCACCGCCCCGCTATTATCGTTCCTAGTCTTTTGCGTTTTTCAGCCATAAAACTAAAATTCCGCACGATTTCCATATTTTCATGTGCTTTAGCCCACGCCTTCCAAGGGGTCCCGGGAAACCCGAAACCCGATCGCCTAAAAATTTTCCGGGCCATCAAATACGACATAAGGAATCATAGTCACCGCCCAGCCATGATCATTCCTCATTTGTTGCGTTTTTCGGCCAAAAAACTAAAATTCCGCTCGATTACAATATTTTTGTGTGCTATTGCCCACCCTTCCAAGTGGTTCCGGAACCACCGGACTCCGATCGCCTAAAATTTTTCCGGGCCGTCAAATACGACCTAAGGAAGCATAGTAATTGCCCCGCCATCATCGTTTCTTATTTTTTGCATTTTTCGGCCAAAAAACTAGAATTACGCCCGATTCCCATATTTTTGTGTGTTATAGCCCACGCCTTCCGAGTGGTCCCGGGACCTCCTGACCCCTATCGCCTAAAATTTTTCCGGACTATCAAATATGACCTAAGGAACCATAGTATCCTCCCCACCATGATCATTCCAAATGCTTGGCATTTTTCAGCCAAAAAACTAGAACTCCGCGCGATTTGCATATTTTAGTGTGCTATAGCTTACGCCTTTCGAGTGGTCCCGGGAGCCGTGGACCCCGATCGCCTAAAATTTTCCGGGCCATTAAATACGACCTAAGGAACCATAGTCACCGCCCAGCCATGATCGTTCCTCATTTATTGCGTTTTTCGGCCAAAAACTAGAATTCCGCTCGATTACCATATTTTTGTGTGCTATTGCCCACGCCTTCCGAGTGGGCCGGGCCGCCGGACTCGAATCGCCTAAAACGTTTTCGGGCCATCAATTAGGACCTAAGGAACCATAGTCACCGCCTCGCCATGATCGTTCCTCATTTTTGCATTTTTTGGCCAAAAAACTAGAATTCCGCCCGATTCCCATATTTTTGTGTGCTATCGCCCACGCCTTCCGAGTGGGTCGGGCACCCCGGAGCCGGATCGCCTACAAATTTTCCGGACTATCAAATACGACCTAAGGAACCATAGTCACTGCCCAGCCATGATCGTTCCTAGTTTTTTCCATTTTTCGGCCAAAAAACTAGAATTCCGCGCGATTCCCATATTTTTGTGTCCTATAGCCCAAGCCTTCCAAGTGAACCCGGGAACTCCGGACCCCTATCGCCTAAAATTTTTCCGGACTATCAAATACGACCTAAGGAACCATAGTCAACGCCCAACCATGATCATTCCTCATTGGTTGCGTTTTTCAGCCAAAAAACTAGAATTCCGCCAGATTACAATATTTTTTTGTGCCATTGCCCACCCTTCCAAGTGGTTCCGGGACCCCCGAACCCCGATCGCCTAAAATTTTTCCGGGCCCACGCCTTCCGAGTGGTCCGGAGAGCCGCGGACCCCGATCGCCTAAAATTTTTCCGGACTATCAAATACGACCTAAGGTACCATAGTAACCGCCCCACCATGATCATTCCAAATGCTTTGCATTTTTCGGCCAAAAAACTAGAACTCCGCGCGATTTGCATATTTTAGTGTGCTATAGCTTACGCCTTCCGAGTGGTCCCAGGAGCTGTGGACCCCGATTGCCTAAAAATTTTCGAGCCATCAATTAGGACCTAAGGAACCATAGTCACCGCCTCGCCATGATCGTTCCTCATTTTTGCATTTTTTGGCTAAAAAACTAGAATTCCGCCCGATTCCCATATTTTTGTGTGCTATCGCCCACGCCTTCCGAGTGGGTCAGGCCCCCCGGAGCCGGATCGCCTAAAAATTTTCTAGACTATCAAATATGACCTAAGGAACCATAGTCACCGCCCCGCCATGATCATTCCTAGTCTTTTGTGTTTTTCTGCCAAAAATATAGAATTCCGCGCGATTTCCATATTTTCGTGTGCTATCGCCCACGCCTTCCGAGTGGGTCGGGCCCCCCAGAGCCGGATCGCCTAAAAATTTTCCGGACTATCAAATATGACCTAAGGAACCATAGTCACCGCCCCGCTATGATCATTCCTAGTCTTTTGCGTTTTTCAGCCAAAAAACTAAAATTCCGCGCGATTTTCATATTTTCGTGTGCTTTAGCCCACGCCTTCCAAGGGGTCCCGGGATCCCCGAAACCCGATCGCCTAAAAATTTTCCGGGCCATCAAATACGACATAAGGAATCATAGTCACCGCCCCGCCATGATCGTTCCTCAATTTTTGCGTTTTTCGGCCAAACAACTAGAATTCCGCGCGATTCCCATATTTTTGTGTGTTATAGCCAACGCCTTCCGAGTGGTCCCGGGACCTCCTGACCCCTATCGCCTAAAATTTTTCGGACTATCAAATACGACCTAAGGAACCATAGTATCCGCCCCACCATGATCGTTCCTCATTTTTTGCGTTTTTCGGCCAAACAATTAGAATTCCGCGCGATTCCCATATTATTGTGTGTTATGCCCACGCCTTCCGAGTGGTCCCGGGACCTCCGGACCCCTATCGCCTAATATTTTTCCGGACTATCAAATAAGACCAAAGGAACCATAGTCACCGCCCTTCCAAGATCTTTCCACATTTTTTGCATGTCACTGAAAAAGACATAGAATTTCGCCCGATTCCCATATTTTCGTGTGCTATACCCACGCATTCCGAGTGCTCCCAAGAGCCGCGGTCCCCGATCGCCTAAAATTTTTCTGGGAAATCAAATATGACATAAGGAACCATAGTATCCGCCCCGCCATGATCGTTCCTCATCTTTTGTGTTATGCCCACGCCTTCCAAGTGGTCCCGGGTCTCCGGACCCCTATCGCCTAAAATTTTTCCGGACTATCAAATAAGACCTAAGGAACCATAGTCACCGCCCAGCCATGATCGTTCCTAGTTTTTTCCGTTTTTTGGCCAAAAACTAGAATTCCGCGCGATTCCCATATTTTCGTGTCCTATAGCCCACGCCTTCCAAGTGAACCCGGGAACTTCGGACCCCTATCGCCTAAAATTTTTCAAGACTATCAAATACGACCTAAGGAACCATAGTCACCCTCCAGCCATGATCATTCCTCATTTGTTGCGTTTTTCGGCCAAAAAACTAGAATTCCGCCCGATTACAATATTTTTATGTGCTATTGCCCACCCTTCCAAGTGGTTCCGGGACCACCGGACCCCGATCGCCTAAAATTTTTCCGGGCCGTCAAATACGACCTAAGGAACCATAGTAACCGCCCCGCCATCATCGTTTCTCATTTTTTGCATTTTTCGGCCAAAAAACTAGAATTACGCCCGATTCCCATATTTTTGTGTGTTATAGCCCACGCCTTCCGAGTGGTCCCGGGACCTCCTGACCCCTATCGCCTAAAATTTTTCCGGACTATCAAATACGAGCTAAGGAACCATAGTATCCGCACCACCATGATCATTCCAAATGCTTTGCATTTTTCGGCCAAAAAACTAGAACTCTGCGCGATTTGCATATTTTAGTGTGCTATAGCTTACGCCTTCCGAGTGGTCCCGATAGCCGTGGACCCCGATCGCCTAAAATTTTCCGGGCCATCAAATACAACCTAAGGAACCATAGTCACCGCCCAGCCATGATCGTTCCTCATTTATTGCGTTTTTCGGCCAAAGAACTAGAATTCCGCTCGATTACCATATTTTTGTGTGCTACTGCCCACACCTTCCGAGTGGGCCGGGCCGCCGGACTCGGATCGCCTAAAAATTTTCGAGCCATCAATTAGGACCTAAGGAACCATAGTCACCGCCTCGCCATGATCGTTCCTCATTTTTGCATTTTTTGGCTAAAAAACTAGAATTCCGCCCGATTCCCATATTTTTGTGTGCTATCGCCCACGCCTTCCGAGTGGGTCAGGCCCCCCGGAGCCGGATCGCCTAAAAATTTTCTGGACTATCAAATATGACCTAAGGAACCATAGTCACCGCCCCGCCATGATCGCTCCTAGTCTTTTGCGTTTTTCAGCCAAAAAACTAGAATTTCGCGCGATTTCCATATTTTCGTGTGCTTTAGCCCACGCCTTCCAAGGGGTCCCGGGAACCCCGAACCCCGATCGCCTAAAAATTTTCCGGGCCATCAAATATGACATAAGGAACCATAGTAACCACCCCTCCATGATCGTTCCTCAATTTTTGCACTTTTCGGCCAAACAACTAGAATTCCGCGCGATTCCCATATTTTTGTGTGTTATAGCCCACGCCTTCCGAGTGGTCCCGGGACCTCCTGACCCCTATCGCCTAAAATTTTTCCGGACTATCAAATACGACCTAAGGAACTATAGTATCCGCCCCGCCATGATCGTTCCTCATTTTTTGCGTTTTTCGGCCAAACAACTAGAATTCCGCGCGATTCCCATATTTTTGTGTGTTATAGCCCACGCCTTCCGAGTGGTCCCGGGACCTCCGGACCCCTATCGCCTAAAATTTTTCTGGACTATCAAATACGAAATAAGGAATCATAGTCACCGCCCAGCCATGATCATTCCTCATTTGTTGCGTTTTTCGGCCAAAAAACTAGAATTCCGCCCGATTACAATATTTTTGTGTGCTATTGCCCACCCTTCCAAGTGGTTCCGGAACCACCGGACCCCGATCGCCTAAAAATTTTCCGGGCCGTCAAATATGACCTAAGGAACCATAGTAACTGCCCCGCCATCATCGTTTCTCATTTTTTGCATTTTTCGGCCAAAAAACTAGAATTACGCCCGATTCCCATATTTTTGTGTGTTATAGCCCACGCCTTCCGAGTGGTCCCGGGACCTCCTGACCCCTATTGCCTAAAATTTTTCCGGACTATCATATACGACCTAAGGAACCATAGTATCCGCCCCACCATGATCATTCCAAATGCTTTGCATTTTTCGGCCAAAAAACTAGAACTCCGTGCGATTTGCATATTTTAGTGTGCTATAGCTTACGCCTTCCGAGTGGTCCCGGGAGCCGTGGACCCCGATCGCCTAAAATTTTCCGGGCCATTAAATACGACCTAAGGAACCATAGTCACCGCCCAGCCATGATCGTTCCTCATTTATTGCGTTTTTCGGCCAAAAATCTAGAATTCCGCTTGATTACCATATTTTTGTGTGCTATTGCCCACGCCTTCCGAGTGGGCCGGGCCGCCGGACTCGGATCGCCTAAAACATTTTCGGGCCATCAATTAGGACCTAAGGAACCATAGTCACCGCCTCGCCATGATCGTTCCTCATTTTTGCCTTTTTTGGCCAAAAAACTAGAATTCCACCCGATTCCCATATTTTTGTGTGCTATCGCCCACGCCTTCCGAGTGGGTCGGGCACCCCGGAGCCGGATCGCCTACAAATTTTCCGGACTATCAAATACAACCTAAGGAACCATAGTCACCGCCCCGCCATGATCGTTCCTAGTCTTTTGCGTTTTTCAGCCAAAAAACTAGAATTTCGCACGATTTCCATATTTTCGTGTGCTTTAGCCCACGCCTTCCAAGGGGTCCCGGGAACCGCCCAGCCATGATCGTTCCTCATTTATTGCATTTTTCGGCCAAAAAACTAGAATTCCGCTTGATTACCATATTTTTGTGTGCTATTGCCCACGCCTTCCGAGTGGGCCGGGCCGCCGGACTCGGATCGCCTAAAACATTTTCGGGCCATCAATTAGGACCTAAGGAACCATAGTCACCGCCTCGCCATGATCGTTCCTCATTTTTGCCTTTTTTGGCCAAAAAACTAGAATTCCACCCGATTCCCATATTTTTGTGTGCTATCGCCCACGCCTTCCGAGTGGGTCGGGCACCCCGGAGCCGGATCGCCTACAAATTTTTCGGACTATCAAATACAACCTAAGGAACCATAGTCACCGCCCCGCCATGATCGTTCCTAGTCTTTTGCATTTTTCAGCCAAAAAACTAGAATTTCGCACGATTTCCATATTTTCGTGTGCTTTAGCCCACGCCTTCCAAGGGGTCCCGGGAACCGCGAACCCCGATCGCCTAAAAATTTTCCGGGCCATCAAATACGACATAAGGAACCATAGTAACCACCCCGCCAAGATCGTTCCTCATTTTTTGCGTTTTTCGGCCAAACAACTAGAATTCCGCGCGATTCCCATATTTTTGTGTGTTATAGCCCACGCCTTCCGAGTGGTCCCGGGACCTCCTGACCCCTATTGCCTAAAATTTTTCCGGACTATCAAATACGACCTAAGGAACCATAGTATCCGCCCCGCCATGATCGTTCCTCAGTTTTTGCGTTTTTCGGCCAAACAACTAGAATTCCGCGCAATTCCCATATTTTTGTGTGTTATAGCCCACGCCTTCCGAGTGGTCCCGGGACCTCCTGACCCCTATCGCCTAAAATTTTTCCAGACTATCAAATACGACCTAAGGAACTATAGTATCCGCCCCTCCATGATCGTTCCTCATTTTTTGCGTTTTTCGGCCAAACAACTAGAATTCCGCGCGATTCCCATATTTTTGTGTGTTATAGCCCACGCCTTCCGAGTGGTCCCGGGACCTCCGGACCCCTATCGCCTAAAAATTTTCCGGACTATCAAATACGACATAAGGAATCATAGTCACCGCCCAGCCATGATCATTCCTCATTTGTTGCGTTTTTCGGCCAAAAAACTAGAATTTCGCCCGATTATAATATTTTTGTGTGCTATTGCCCACCCTTCCAAGTGGTTCCGGAACCACCGGACCCCGATCGCCTAAAATTTTTTCGGGCCGTCAAATACGACCTAAGGAACCATAGTAACCGCCCCGCCATCATCGTTTCTCATTTTTTGCATTTTTCGGCCAAAAAACTAGAATTACGCCCGATTCCCATATTTTTGTGTGTTATAGCCCACGCCTTCCAAGTGGTCCCGGGACCTCCTGACCCCTATCGCCTAAAATTTTTCCGGACTATCAAATACGACCTAAGGAACCATAGTATCCGCCCCACCATGATCATTCCAAATGCTTTGCATTTTTCGGCCAAAAAACTAGAACTCCGCGCGATTTGCATATTTTAGTGTGCTATAGCTTACGCCTTCCGAGTGGTCCCGGGAGCCGTGGACCCCGATCGCCTAAAATTTTCCGGGCCATTAAATACGACCTAAGGAACCATAGTCACCGCCCAGCCATGATCGTTCCTCATTTATTGCGTTTTTCGGCCAAAAAACTAGAATTCCGCTCGATTACCATATTTTTTTGTGCTATTGCCCACGCCTTCCGAGTGGGCCGGGCCGCCGGACTCGGATCGCCTAAAACATTTTCGGGCCATCAATTAGGACCTAAGGAACCATAGTCACCGCCTCGCCATGATCGTTCCTCATTTTTGCATTTTTTTGCCAAAAAACTAGAATTCCGCCCGATTCTCATATTTTTGTGTGCTATCGCCCACGCCTTCCGAGTGGGTCGGGCACCCCGGAGCCGGATCGCCTACAAATTTTCCGGACTATCAAATACGACCTAAGGAACCATAGTCACCGTCCCGCCATGATCGATCCTAGTCTTTTGCGTTTTTCAGCCAAAAAACTAGAATTTCGCGCGATTTCCATATTTTCGTGTGCTTTAGCCCACGCCTTCCAAGGGGTCCCGGGAACCGCGAACCCCGATCACCTAAAAATTTTCTGGGCCATCAAATACGACATAAGGAACCATAGTAACCACCCCGCCATGATCGTTACTCAATTTTTGCGTTTTTCGGCCAAACAACTAGAATTCCGCGCGATTCCCATATTTTTGTGTGTTATAGCCCACGCCTTCCGAGTGGTCCCGGGACCTCCTGACCCCTATCGCCTAAAATTTTTTCGGACTATCAAATACGACCTAAGGAACCATAGTATCCGCCCCACCATGATCATTCCAAATGCTTTGCATTTTTCGGCCAAAAAACTAGAACTCCGCGCGATTTGCATAATTTAGTGTGCTATAGCTTACGCCTTCCGAGTGGTCCCGGGAGCCGTGGACCCCGATCGCCTAAAATTTTCTGGGCCATTAAATACGACCTAAGGAACCATAGTCACCGCCCAGCCATGATCGTTCCTCATTTATTGCGTTTTTCGGCCAAAAAACTAGAATTTCGCTCGATTACCATATTTTTTTGTGCTATTGCCCACGCCTTCCGAGTGGGCCGGGCCGCCGGACTCGGATCGCCTAAAACATTTTCGGGCCATCAATTAGGACCTAAGGAACCATAGTCACCGCCTCGCCATGATCGTTCCTCATTTTTGCATTTCTTGGCCAAAAAAGTAGAATTCCGCCCGATTCCCATATTTTTGTGTGCTATCGCCCACGCCTTCCGAGTGGGTCGGGCACCCCGGAGCCGGATCGCCTACAAATTTTCCGGACTATCAAATACGACCTAAGGAACCATAGTCACCGTCCCGCCATGATCGTTCCTAGTCTTTTGCGTTTTTCAGCCAAAAAACTAGAATTTCGCGCGATTTCCATATTTTCGTGTGCTTTAGCCCACGCCTTCCAAGGGGTCCCGGGAACCGCGAACCCCGATCGCCTAAAAATTTTCCGGGCCATCAAATACGACCTAAGGAACCATAGTCACTGCCCCGCCATGATCGTTCCTCATTTATTGTGTTTTTCGGCCAAAATACTAGAATTCCGCTCGATTACCATATTTTTGTGTGTTATAGCCCACGCCTTCCGAGTGGTCCCGGGACCTCCTGACCCCTATCGCCTAAAATTTTTCCGGACTATCAAATACGACCTAAGGAACCATAGTATCCGCCCCGCCATGATCGTTCCTCATTTTTTGCGTTTTTCGGCCAAACAACTAGAATTCCGCGCGAATTTCCCATATTTTTGTGTGTTATAGCCCACGCCTTCCGAGTGGTCCTGGGACCTCCGGACCCCTATCGCCTAATATTTTTCCGGACTATCAAATAAGACCAAAGGAACCATAGTCACCGCCCTGCCAAGATCTTTCCACATTTTTTGCATGTTACTGAAAAGACCTAGAATTTCGCCCGATTCCCATATTTTCGTGTGCTATACCCACGCATTCCGAGTGGTCCCAAGAGCCGCGGACCCGGATCGCCTAAAATTTTTCCAGGCAATCAAATACGACCTAAGGAACCATAGTATCCGCCCCGCCATGATCGTTCCTTATTTTTTGCATTTTTCAGCAAAACAACTAGAATTTTGCCCGATTCCCATATTTTCGTGTGCTATACCCACGCATTCCGAGTGGTCCCAAGAGCCGCGGACCCCTATCGCCTAAAATTTTTCCGGACTATCAAATACGACCTAAGGAACCATAGTATCCGCCCCGCCATGATCGTTCCTCATTTTTTGCGTTTTTCGGCCAAACAACTAGAATTCCGCGCGATCCCATATTTTTGTGTGTTATAGCCCACGCCTTCCGAGTGGTCCCGGGTCTCCGGACCCCTATCGCCTAAAATTTTTCCGGACTATCAAATAAGACCTAAGGAACCATAGTCACCGCCCAGCCATGATCGTTCCTAGTTTTTTCCATTTTTCGGCCAAAAAACTAGAATTCCGCGCGATTCCCATATTTTCGTGTCCTATAGCCCACGCCTTCCAAGTGAACCCGGGAACTCCGGACCCTTATCGCCTAAAATTTTTCTGGACTATCAAATACGACCTAAGGAACCATAGTCACCGCCCAGCCATGATCATTCCTCATTTGTTGCGTTTTTCAGCCAAAAAACTAAAATTCTGCCCGATTACAATATTTTTGTGTGCTATTGCCCACCCTTCCAAGTGGTTCCGTGACCACCGGACCCCGATCGCCTAAAATTTTTTCGGGCCGTCAAATACGACCTAAGGAACCATAGTAACCGCCCCGCCATCATCGTTTCTCATTTTTTGCATTTTTCGGCCAAAAAACTAGAATTACGCCCGATTCCCATATTTTTGTGTGTTATAGCCCACGCCTTCCGAGTGGGCCGGGCCGCCGGACTCGGATCGCCTAAAAAATTTTCGGGCCATCAATTAGGACCTAAGGAACCATAGTCACCGCCTCGCCATGATCGTTCCTCATTTTTGCATTTTTTGGACAAAAACTAGAATTCTGCCGGATTCCCATATTTTTATGTGCTATCGCCCACGCCTTCCTAGTGGGTCGGGCCCCCCGGAGCCGGATCGCCTAAAAATTTGCCGGACTATCAAATACAACCTAAGGAACCATAGTCACTGCCCCGCCATGATCGTTCCTAGTCTTTTGCGATTTTCTGCCAAAAAACTAGAATTCCGCGCGATTTCTATATTTTCGTGTGCTTTAGCCCACGCCTTCCAAGGGGTCCCGGGAACCCAGAACCCCGATAGCCTAAAAATTTTCCAGGCCATGAAATACGACATAAGGAACCATAGTAACCACCCCACCATGATCGTTCCTCAATTTTTGTGTTTTTTGGCCAAACAACTAGAATTCCGCGCGATTCCCATATTTTTGTGTGTTATAGCCCACGCCTTCCGAGTGGTCCCGGGACCTCCTGACCCCTATCGCCTAAAATTTTTCCGGACTATCAAATACGACCTAAGGAACCATAGTTATCCGCCCCGCCATGATCATTCCTCATTTTTTGCGTTTTTCGGCCAAACAACTAGAATTCCGCGCGATTCCCATATTTTTGTGTGTTATAGCCCACGCCTTCCGAGTGGTCCCGGGACCTCCGGACCCCTATCGCCTAATATTTTTCCGGACTATCAAATAAGACTAAAGGAACCATAGTCACCGCCCTGCCAAGATCTTTCCACATTTTTTGCATGTTACTGAAAAATAACTAGAATTTTGCCTGATTCCCATATTTTCGTGTACTATACCCACGCATTCCGAAAGGTCCCAAGAGCCGCGGACCTCGATCGCCTAAAATTTTTCCGGGCAATCAAATACGACCTAAGGAACCATAGTATCCGCCCCGCCATGATCGTTCCTTATTTTTTGCATTTTTCGGCAAAACAACTAGAATTTCGCGCGATTCCCATATTTTTGTGTGTTATAGCCCACACCTTCCGAGTGGTCCCGGGACCTCCGGACCACTATCGCCTAAAATTTTTCAGGACTATCAAATACGACCTAAGGAACCATAGTATCCGCCCCGCCATGATCGTTCCTCAATTTTTGCGTTTTTCGGCCAAACAACTAGAATTCCGCGCAATCCCATATTTTTGTGTGTTATAGCCCACGCCTTCCGAGTGGTCCCGTGTCTCCGGACCCCTATCGCCTAAAATTTTTCCGGACTATCAAATAAAACCTAAGGAACCATAGTCACTGCCCAGCCATGATCGTTCCTAGTTTTTTCCGTTTTTCGGCCAAAAAACTAGAATTCCGTGCGATTCCCATATTTTTGTGTCCTATAGCCCACGCCTTCCAAGTGAACCCGGGAACTCCGGACCCCTATCGCCTAAAATTTTTCCGGACTATAAAATACGACCTAAGGAACCATAGTCACCGCCCAGCCATGATCATTCCTCATTTGTTGCGTTTTTCAGCCAAAAAACTAGAATTCCGCCCGATTATAATATTTTTTTGTGCTATTGCCCACCCTTGCAAGTGGTTCCGGGACCCCCGAACCCTGATCGCCTAAAATATTTCTGGGCCCACGCCTTCCGAGTGGTCCGGAGAGCCGCGGACCCCGATCGCCTAAAATTTTTCCGGACTATCAAATACGACCTAAGGTACCATAGTCACCGCCCCACCATGATCATTCCAAATGCTTTGCATTTTTCGGCCAAAAACTAGAACTCCGCGCGATTTGCATATTTTAGTGTGCTATAGCTTACGCCTTCCGAGTGGTCCCGGGAGCCGTGGACCCCGATCACCTAAATGTTTCCGGGCCATCAAATACGACCTAAGGAACCATAGTCACCGCCCAGCCATGATCATTCCTCATTTATTGCATTTTTCGGCCAAAAAACTAGAATTCCGCTCGATTACCATATTTTTGTGTGCTATTGCCCACGCCTTCCGAGTGGGCCGGGCCGCCGGACTCGGATCGCCCAAAAATTTTTCGGGCCATCAATTAGGACCTAAGGAACAATAGTCACCGCCTCGCCATGATCGTTCCTTATTTTTTGCATTTTGTGGCCAAAAAACTAGAATTCCGCCCGATTCCCATATTTTTGTGTGCTATCGCCCACGCCTTCCGAGTGGGTCGGGCCCCCGGAGCCGGATCGCCTAAAAATTTTTCGGACTATCAAATACGACCTAAGGAACCATAGTCACCGCCCCGCCATGATCATTCCTAGTCTTTTGCGTTTTTCAGCCAAAAAACTAAAATTCCGCACGATTTCCATATTTTTGTGTGCTTTAGCCCACGCCTTCCAAGGGGTCCCGGGAACCCCGAACCCCGATCACCTAAAAATTTTCCGGGCCATCAAATACGACATAAGGAACCATAGTAACTACCCCTCCATGATCGTTCCTCAATTTTTGCGTTTTTCGGCCAAACAACTAGAATTCCGCGCGATTCCCATATTTTTGTGTGTTATAGCCCACACCTTCCGAGTGGTCCCGGGAACTCCGGACCCCTATCGCCTAAAATTTTTCTGGACTATCAAATACGACCTAAGGAACCATAGTATCCGCCCCGCCATGATCGTTCCTCATTTTTTGCGTTTTTCGGCCAAACAACTAGAATTCCGCGCGATCCCATATTTTTGTTTATTATAGCCCACGCCTTCCGAGTGGTCCCGGGTCTCCAGACCCCTATCGCCTAAAATTTTTCCGGACTATCAAATACGACCTAAGGAACCATAGTCACCGCCCATCCATGATCATTCCTCATTTGTTGCGTTTTTCCGCCAAAAAACTAGAATTCCGCCTGATTACAATATTTTTCAGTGCTATTGCCCACCCTTCCAAGTGGTTCTGGGACCCCCGGACCCCGATCACCTAAAATTTTTTCGGGCCGTCAAATATGACCTAAGGAACCATAGTAACCGCTCCGCCATCATCGTTTCTTATTTTTTGCATTTTTCGGCCAAAAAACTAGAATTACGCCAGATTCCCATATTTTCGTGTGCTATACCCACGCCTTCCAAGTGGTCCGGGGAGTCGCGGACCCCGATCGCCTAAAATTTTTCCGGACAATCAAATAGGACCTAAGGTACCATAGTCACCGCCCCACCATGATCGTTCCAAATGCTTTGCATTTTTCGGCCAAAACACTAGAACTCCGCTCGATTTGCATATTTTTGTGTGCTATAGCTTACGCCTTCCGACTGTCCCGGGAGCCGTGGACCCCGATCGCCTAAAATTTTTCGGGCCATCAAATACGACCTAAGGAACCATAGTCACCGCCCCGCCATGATCGTTCCTCATTTATTGCGTTTTTCGGCCAAAAAACTAGAATTTCGCTCGATTACCATATTTTTGTGTGCTATTGCCCACGCCTTCCGAGTGGGCCAGGCCGCCGGACTCGGATTGCCTAAAAAATTTTCGGGCCATCAATTAGGACCTAAGGAACCATAGTTACCGCCCCGCCATGATCGTTCCTCATTTTTTGCATTTTTCGGCCAAACAACTAGAATTCCACGCGATTCCCATATTTTTGTGTGTTATAGCCCACGCCTTCCGAGTGGTCCCGGGACCTCCTGACCCCTATCGCCTAAAATTTTTCCGGGCTGTCAAATACGACCTAAGGAACCATAGTAACCGCCCCGCCATCATCGTTTCTCATTTTCTGCATTTTTCGGCCAAAAAACTAGAGTTACGCCCGATTCCTATATTTTCGTGTGCTATACCCACGCCTTCCAAGTGGTCCGGGGAGCCGCGGACCCCTATCGCCTAAAATTTTTCCGAACTATCAAATACGACCTAAGGTACCATAGTCACCGCCCCACCATGATCATTCCAAATGCTTTGCATTTTTCGGCCAAAAAACTAGAACTCCGCGCGATTTGCAAATTTTAGTGTGCTATAGCTTACGCCTTCCGAGTGGTCCCGGGAGCCGTGGACCCCGATCGGCTAAAATTTTCTGGGCCATCAAATACGACCTAAGGAACCATAGTCACCGCCCCGCCATGATCGTTCCTCATTTATTGCGTTTTTCGGCCAAAAAACTAGAATTCCGCTCGATTACCATTTTTTGTGTGCTATTGCCCACACCTTCCGAGTGGGCCGGGCCGCCGGACTCGGATCGCCTAAAAATTTTTCGGGCCATCAATTATGACCTAAGGAACCATAGTCACCGCCTCGCCATGATCGTTCCTCATTTTTTGCATTTTTTGGCCAAAAAACTAGAATTCCGCCCGATTCCCATATTTTTTTGTGCTATTGCCCACGCCTTCCGAGTGGGTCGGGCCCCCCGGAGCTGGATAGCCTAAAAATTTTCTGGACTATCAAATACGACCTAAGGAACCATAGTCACCGCCCCGCCATGATCGTTCCTAGTCTTTTGCGTTTTTCAGCCAAAAACTAGAATTCCGCGCGATTTCCATATTTTCGTGTGCTTTAGCCCACGCTTCCAAGGGGTCCCGGGAACCCCGAACCCCGATCGCATAAAAATTTTCCGGGCCATCAAATACGACCTAAGTAACTATAGTAACCACCCCACCATGATCGTTCCTCATTTTTTGCATTTTTCGGCCAAACAACTAGAATTCCGCGCGATTCCCATATTTTTGTGTGTTATAGCCCACGCCTTCCGAGTGGTCCCGGGACCTCCTGACCCCTATCGCCTAAAATTTTTCAGGACTATCAAATACGACCTAAGGAACTATAGTATCCGCCCCGCCATGATCGTTCCTCATTTTTTGCGTTTTTCGGCCAAACAACTAGAATTCCGCGCGATTCCCATATTTTTGTGTGTTATAGCCCACGCCTTCCGAGTGGTCCCTGGACCTCCGGACCCCTATCGCCTAATATTTTTCCGGACTATCAAATAAGACCAAAGGAACCATAGTCACTGCCCTGCCAAGATCTTTCCACATTTTTTGCATGTTACTGAAAAAGACCTAGAATTCCGCCCGATTCCCATATTTTCGTGTGCTATACCCACGCATTCCGAGTGGTCCCAAGAGCCGCGGACCCCGATCGCCTAAAAATTTTCCGGGCAATCAAATATGACCTAAGGAACCATAGTATCCACCCCGCCATGATCGTTCCTTATTTTATGCGTTTTTCAGCCAAACAACTAGAATTCCGCGCGATTCCCAAATTTTTGTGTGTTATAGCCCACACCTTCCGAGTGGTCCCGGGACCTCCGGACCCCTATCGCCTAAAATTTTTCCAGACTATCAAATACGACCTAAAGAACCATACTATCCGCCCCGCCATGATCGTTCCTCATTTTTGCGTTTTTCGGCCAAACAACTAGAATCCGCGCGATCCCATATTTTTGTGTGTTATAGCCCACGCCTTCCGAGTGGTCCCGGGTCTCCGGACCCCTATCGCCTAAAAATTTTCCGGACTATCAAATAAGACCTAAGGAACCATAGTCACCGCCCAGCCATGATCATTCCTAGTTTTTTCCGTTTTTCCGCCAAAAAACTAGAATTCCGCGCGATTCCCATATTTTCGTGTCCTATAGCCCACGCCTTCCAAGTGAACCCGGGAACTCCGGACCCCTATCGCCTAAAACTTTTCTGGACTATCAAATACGACATAAGGAACCATAGTCACCGCCCAGCCATGATCATTCCTCATTTGTTGCGTTTTTCGGCCAAAACACTAGAATTCCGCCCGATTACAATATTTTTGTGTGCTATTGCCCACCCTTCCAAGTGGTTCCGGGACCCCCAGACCCCGATCGCCTAAAATTTTTCCGGGCCATCAAATACGACCTAAGGAACCATAGTAACCGCCTCGCCATCATCGTTTCTCATTTTTTGCATTTTTCGGCCAAAAAACTAGAATTACGCCAAATTCCCATATTTTCGTGTTATACCCACGCCTTCCAAGTGGTCCGGGGAGCCGCGGACCCCGATCGCCTAAAATTTTTCTGGACTATCAAATACGACCTAAGGTACCATAGTCACCGCCCCACCATGATCGTTCCAAATGCTTTGCATTTTTCGGCCAAAAAACTAGAACTCCGCGCGATTTGCATATTTTCGTGTGCTATAGCTTACGCCTTCCGAGTGGTCCCGGGAGCCGTGGACCCCGATCGCCTAAAATTTTTTGGGAAATCAAATACGACCTAAGGAACCATAGTCACCGCCCCGCCATGATCGTTCCTCATTTATTGCGTTTTTCGGCTAAAACACTAGAATTCCGCTCGATTACCATATTTTTGTGTGCTATTGCCCACGCCTTTCGAGTGGGCCGGGCCGCCGGACTCGGATCGCCTAAAAAATTTTCGGGCCATCAATTAGGACCTAAGGAACCATAGTTACCGCCCCGCCATGATCGTTCCTAATCTTTTGTGTTTTTCAGCCAAAAAACTAGAATTCCGCGCGATTTCCATATTTTCGTGTGCTTTAGCCCACGCCTTCCAAGGAGTCCCGGGAACCCCGAACCCCGATCGCCTAAAAAATTTCCGGGCCATCAAATACGACCTAAGAAACCATAGTAACCACCCCGCCATGATCGTTCCTCATTTTTTGCATTTTTCGGCCAAACAACTAGAATTCCGCGCGATTCCCATATTTTTGTGTGTAGCCCACGCCTTCCGAGTGGTCCCGGGACCTCTCCTGACCCCTATCGCCTAAAATTTTTCCGGACTATCAAATACGACCTAAGGAACCATAGTATCCACCCCGCCATGATCATTCCTTATTTTTTGCGTTTTTCGGCCAAACAACTAGAATTCCGCGCGATTCCCATATTTTTGTGTGTTATAGCCCACGCCTTCCGAGTGATCCCGGGACCTTCGGACCCCTATCGCCTAAAATTTTTCCGGACTATCAAATACGACCTAAGGAACCATAGTATCCGCCCCGCCATGATCGTTCCTAATTTTTCGCGTTTTTCGGCCAAACAACTAGAATTCCGCGCTATCCCATATTTTTGTGTGTTATAGCCCACACCTTCCGAGTGGTCCCGGGTCTCCGGACCCCTATCGCCTAAAATTTTCCGGACTATCAAATAAGACCTAAGGAACCATAGTTACCGCCCAGCCATGATCGTTCCTAGTTTTTTCCGTTTTTCGGCCAAAAAACTAGAATTCCGCGCGATGCCCATATTTTCGTGTCCTATAGCCCACGCATTCCAAGTGAACCCAGGAACTCCGAACCCCTATCGCCTAAAATTTTCCGAGCCATCAAATACGACCTAAGGAACCATAGTCACCGCCCCGCCATGATCGTTCCTCATTTATTGCGTTTTTCCGCCAAAAAACTAGAATTCCGCTCGATTACCTTTTTTTGTGTGCTATTGCCCTCGCCTTCCGAGTGGGTCGGGCCGCCGGACTCGGATCGCCTAAAAATTTTCGGGCCATCAATAAGGACCTAAGGAACCATAGTCACCGCCTCGCCATGATCGTTCCTCATTTTTTGCATTTTTTGGCCAAAAAACTAGAATTCCGCATGATTCCCATATTTTTGTGTGCTATCGCCCACGCCTTCCGAGTGGGTCGGGCCCCCGGAGCCGGATCGCCTAAAAATTTTCCGGACTATCAAATAGGACCTAAGGAACAATAGTCACCGCCCCGCCATGATCGTTCCTAGTCTTTTGCGTTTTTCAGCCAAAAAACTAGAATTCCGTGAGATTTCCATATTTCCGTGTGCTTTAGCCCACGCCTTCCAAGGGGTCCTGGGAACCCCGAACCCCGATCGCCTAAAAATTTTCCGGGCCATCAAATACGACCTAAGGAACCATAGTAACCACCCCGCCATGATCGTTCCTCATTTTTTGCGTTTTTCGGCCGAACAACTAGAATTCCGCGCGATTCCCATATTTTTGTGTTTTATAGCCCACGCCTTCCGAGTGGTCCCGGGACCTCCTCACCCCTATCGCCTATTATTTTTCCGGACTATCAAATACGACCTAAGGAACCATAGTATCCGCCCCGCAATGAGCGTTCCTCATTTTTTGCGTTTTTCGGCCAAACAACTAGAATTTCGCGCGATTCCCATATTTTTGTGTGTTATAGCCCACACCTTCCGAGTGGTCCCGGGACCTCCGGACCCCTATCGCCTAAAATTTTTCCGGACTATCAAATACGACCTAAGGAACCATAGTATCCGCCCCGCCATGATCGTTCCTCATTTTTTGCGTTTTTCGGCCAGACAACTAGAATTCCGCGCTATCCCATATTTTTGTGTGTTATAGCCCACACCTTCCGAGTGGTCCCGGGACCTCCAGACTCCTATCACCTAAAATTTTTTCGGACTATCAAATACGACCTAAGGAACCATAGTCACCGCCCAGCCATAATCATTCCTCATTTGTTGCATTTTTCGGCCAAAAAACTAGAATTCCACCCGATTACAATATTTTTGTGTGCTATTGCCCACCCTTCCAAGTGGTTCCGGGACCCCCGGACCCCGATCGCCTAAAATTTTTCCGGACTATAAAATACGACCTAAGGAACCATAGTCACCGCCCCGCCATGATCGTTCCTAGTCTTTTGCGTTTTTCATCCAAAAAACTAGAATTCCGCGCGATTTCCATATTTTCGTGTGCTTTAGCCCACGCCTTCCAAGGGGTCCCGGGAACCCCGAACCCCGATCGCCTAAGAATTTTCCGGGCCATCAAATACGACCTAAGGAACCATAGTAACCACCCCGCCATGATCGTTCCTTATTTTTTGCATTTTTCAGCCAAACAACTAGAATTCCGCGCGATTCCCATATTTTTGTGTGTTATATATAGCCCACACCTTCCGAGTGGTCCCGGGACCTCCGGACCCCTATCGCCTAAATTTTTTCCGGACTATCAAATAAGACCTAAGGAACCATAGTCACCGCCCAGCCATGATCGTTCCTAGTTTTTTCCGTTTTTCGGCCAAAAAACTAGAATTCCGCGCGATTCCCATATTTTCGTGTCCTATAGCCCACGCCTTCCAAGTGAACCCGGGAACTCCGGACCCCTATCGCCTAAAATTTTTCCGGACTATCAAATACGACCTAAGGAACCATAGTCACCGCCCAGCCATGATCATTCCTCATTTGTTGCGTTTTTCGGCCAAAAAACTAGAATTCCGCCCGATTACAATATTTTTGTGTGCTATTGCCCACCCTTCCAAGTGGTTCCGGGACCCCCGGACCCCGATCGCCTAAAATTTTTCCGGGCCGTCAAATACGACCTAAGGAACCATAGTAACCGCCCCGCCATCATCGTTTCTCATTTTTTGCATTTTTCGGCCAAAAAACTAGAATTACGCCCGATTCCCATATTTTCGTGTGCTATACCCACGCCTTCCAAGTGGTCCGGGGAGCCGCGGACCCCGATCGCCTAAAATTTTTCCGGACTATCAAATACGACCTAAGGTACCATAGTCACCGCCCCACCATGATCGTTCCAAATGCTTTGCATTTTTCGGCCAAAAAACTAGAACTCCGCGCGATTTGCATATTTTAGTGTGCTATAGCTTACGCCTTCCGAGTGGTCCCGGGAGCCGTGGACCCCGATCGCCTAAAATTTTCCGGGCCATCAAATACGACCTAAGGAACCATAGTCACCGCCTCGCCATGATCGTTCCTCATTTTTTGCATTTTTTGGCAAAAAAACTAGAATTCCGCCCGATCGCCCACGCCTTCCGAGTGGGTCGGGCCCCCAGGAGCTGGATCGCCTAAAAATTTTCCGGACTATCAAATACGACCTAAGGAACCATAGTCACCGCCCCGCCATGATCGTTCCTAGTCTTTTGCGTTTTTCAGCCAAAAAACTAGAATTCCGCACGATTTCCATATTTTCGTGTGCTTTAGCCCACGCTTCCAAGGGGTCCCGGGAACCCCGAACCCCGATCGCCTAAAAATTTTTGGGGCCATCAAATACGACCTAAGGAACCATAGTAACCACCCCGCCATGATCGTTCCTCATTTTTTGCGTTTTTCGGCCAAACAACTAGAATTCCGCGCGATTCCCATATTTTTGTGTGTTATAGCCCACGCCTTCCGAGTGGTCCCGGGACCTCCTGACCCCTATCGCCTAAAATTTTTCCGGACTATCAAATACGACCTAAGGAACCATAGTATCCGCCCCGCCATGATCGTTCCTCATTTTTTGCGTTTTTCGGCCAAACAACTAGAATTCCGCGCGATTCCCATATTTTTGTGTGTTATAGCCCACGCCTTCCGAGTGGTCCCGGGACCTCCGGACCCCTATCGCCTAATATTTTTCCGGACTATCAAATAAGACCAAAGGAACCATAGTCACCGCCCTGCCAAGATCTTTCCACATTTTTTGCATGTTACTGAAAAAGACCTAGAATTTCGCCCGATTCCCATATTTTCGTGTGCTATACCCACGCATTCCGAGTGGTCCCAAGAGCCGCGGACCCCGATCGCCTAAAATTTTTCCGGGCAATCAAATACGACCTAAGGAACCATAGTATCCGCCCCGCCATGATCGTTACTCATTTATTGCGTTTTTAGGCCAAAAAACTAGAATTCCGCTCGATTACCATATTTTTGTGTGCTATTGCCCACGCCTTCCGAGTGGGCTGGGCCGCCGGAGCCGGATCGCCTAAAATTTTTCCGAACTATCAAATACGACCTAAGGTACTATAGTCACCGCCCCACCATGATCGTTCCAAATGCTTTGCAGTTTTCGGCCAAAAAACTAGGACTCTGCGCGATTTGCATATTTTAGTGTGCTATAGCCTTACGCCTTTCGAGTGGTCCCGGGAGCCGTGGACCCCGATCGCCTAAAATTTTCCGGGCCATCAAATACGACCTAAAGAACCATAGTCACCGCCCCGCCATGATCGTTCCTCATTTATTGCATTTTTCGGCCAAAAAACTAGAATTCCGCTCGATTACCATATTTTTGTGTGCTATTGCCCACGCCTTCCGAGTGGGCAGGGCCGCCGGACTCGAATCGCCTAAAAAATTTTCGGGCCATCAATTAGGACCTAAGGAGCCATAGTCACCGCCCCACCATGATCGTTCCAAATGCTTTGCATTTTTCGGCCAAAAAACTAGAACTCCGCGCGATTTGCATATTTTAGTGTGCTATAGCTTACGCCTTTCGAGTGGTCCCAGGAGCCGTGGACCCCGATCGCCTAAAATTTTCCGGGCCATCAAATACGACCTAAAGAACCATAGTCACCGCCCCGCCATGATCGTTCCTCATTTATTGCATTTTTCGGCCAAAAAACTAGAATTCCGCTCGATTACCATATTTTTGTGTGCTATTGCCCACGCCTTCCGAGTGGGCAGGGCCGCCGGACTCGAATCGCCTAAAAAATTTTCGGGCCATCAATTAGGACCTAAGGAGCCATAGTCACCGCCCCACCATGATCGTTCCAAATGCTTTGCATTTTTCGGCCAAAAACTAGAACTCCGCGCGATTTGCATATTTTAGTGTGCTATAGCTTACGCCTTCCGAGTGGTCCCGGGAGCCGTGGACCCCGATCGCCTAAAATTTTCTGGGCCATCAAATACGACCTAAGGAACCATAGTCACCGCCCCGCCATGATCCTTCCTCATTTATTGCGTTTTTTGGCCAAAAAACTAGAATTCCGCTCGATTACCATATTTTTGTGTGCTATTGCCCACGCCTTCCGAGTGGGCCAGGCCCCCCGGAGCCGGATCGCCTAAAAATTTTCTGGACTATCAAATACGACCTAAGGAACCATAGTCACCGCCCCGCCATAATCGTTCCTAGTCTTTTGTGTTTTTCAGCCAAAAAACTAGAATTCCGCGCGATTTCCATATTTTCGTGTGCTTTAGCCCACGCCTTCCAAGGGGTCCCGGGAACCCCGAACCCCGATCGCCTAAAATTTTCCGGGCCATCAAATACGACCTAAGGAACCATAGTCACCACCCCGCCATGATCGTTCCTCATTTTTTGCATTTTTCGGCCAAACAACTAGAATTCCGCGCGATTCCCATATTTTTATGTGTTATAGCCCACGCCTTCCGAGTGGTCCCGGGACCTCCTGACCCCTATCGCCTAAAATTTTTCCGGACTATCAAATACGACCTAAGGAACCATAGTATCCGCCCCGCCATGATCGTTCCTCATTTTTTGCGTTTTTTGGCCAAACAACTAGAATTCCGCGCGATTCCCATATTTTTATGTGTTATAGCTCATGCCTTCCGAGTGGTCCTGGGACCTCTGGACCCCTATCGCCTAATATTTTTCCAGACTATCAAATAATACCAAAGGAACCATAGTCACCGCCCTGCCAAGATCTTTCCACATTTTTTGCATGTTACTGAAAAAGACCTAGAATTTCGCCCGATTCCCATATTTTCGTGTGCTATACCCACGCATTCTGAGTGGTCCCAAGAGCCGCAGACCCCGATCGCCTAAAATTTTTCCGGGCAATCAAATACGACCTAAGGTACCATAGTATCTGCCCCGCCATGATCGTTCCTTATTTTTTGCGTTTTTCGGCCAAACAACTAGAATTCCGTTCGATTCCCATATTTTTGTGTGTTATAGTCCACACCTTCCGAGTGGTCCCGGGACCTCCGGACCCCTATCGCCTAAAATTTTTCAGGACTATCAAATTCGACCTAAGGAACCATAGTCACCGCCCAGCCATGATCATTCCTCATTTGTTGCGTTTTTCGGCCAAAAACTAGAATTCCGCCCGATTACAATATTTTTGTGTGCTATAGCCCACCCTTCCAAGTGGTACCGGGACCCCCGGACCCCGATCGCCTAAAATTTTTCTGGGCCGTCAAATACGACCTAAGGAACCATAGTCACCGCCCCGCCATGATCGTTCCTTATTTTTTGCGTTTTTCGGCCAAACAACTAGAATTCCGCGCGATTCCCATATTTTTGTGTGCTATAGCTCACGCCTTCCGAGTGGTCTCGGGACCTCCGGACCCCTATCGCCTAATATTTTTCCGGACTATCAAATACGACCTAAAGGAACCATAGTCACCGCCCTGCCAAGATCTTTCCACATTTTTTGCATGTTACTGAAAAAGACCTAGAATTTCGCCCGATTCCCATATTTTCGTGTGCTATACCCACGCCTTCCGAGTGGTCCCAAGAGCCGCGGACCCCGATCGCCTAAAATTTTTTCGGGCAATCAAATACGACCTAAGGAACCATAGTATCTGCCCCGCCATGATCGTTCCTTATTTTTTGCGTTTTTCGGCCAAACAACTAGAATTCCGCGCGATTCCCATATTTTCGTGTGCTATAGCCCACGCCTTCCGAGTGGGCTGTGCCCCCCGCACTCGGATCACCTAAAAAGTTATTGGGCCATCAAATAAGACCTAAGGAACCATATTCACCTTCCCACCATGATCGTTTCTCATTTTTTGCATTTTTCGGCAAAACAACTAGAATTCCGCCCGATTCCCATATTTTCGTGTGCTATACCCACCCCTTACAAGTGGTCCCGCGTCTCCGGACCCCTATCGCCTAAAATTTTTCCGGACTATCAAATAAGACCTAAGGAACCATAGTCACCGCCCCGCCATGATCGTTCCTCAGTTTTTGCATTTTTCGGCCAAAAAACTAGAATTCCGCGCGATTCCCATATTTTCGTGTGCTTTAGCCCACGCCTTCCGAGGGTTCCCGGGAGCTCCGGACCCCGATCGCCTAAAAATTTTCCGGACTATCAAATACGACCTAAGGAACCATAGTCACCGCCCAGCCATGATCATTCCTCATTTGTTGCATTTTTCGGCCAAAAACTAGAATTCCGCCCGATTACAATATTTTTGTGTGCTATAGCCCACGCCTTCCAAGTGGTCCCGGGACCCCCGGACCCCGATCGCCTAAAATTTTTCCGGGCCATCAAATACGACCTAAGGAACCATAGTAACCGCCCCACCATGATCGTTCCTCATTTTTTGCATTTTTCGGCCAAAAAACTAGAATTACGCCCGATTCCCATATTTTCGTGTGCTATACCCACGCCTTCCAAGTGGTCCGGGGAGCCGCGGACCCCGATCGCCTAAAATTTTTCCGGACTATCAAATACGACCTAAGGTACCATAGTCACCGCCCCACCATGATCGTTCCAAATGCTTTGTATTTTTCGGCCAAAAAACTAGAACTCCGCGCGATTTGCATATTTTCGTGTGCTATAGCTTACGCCTTCCGAGTGGTCCCGGGAGCCATGGACCCCGATCGCCTAAAATTTTCCGGGCCATCAAATACGACCTAAGGAACCATAGTCACCGCCCCGCCATGATCGTTCCTCATTTATTGCGTTTTTCGGCCAAAAAACTAGAATTCCGCTCGATTACCATATTTTTGTGTGCCCCACGCCTTCTGAGTGGGCCGAGCCGCCGGACTCGGATCGCATAAAAAATTTTCGGGCTATCAATTAGGACCTAAGGAACCATAGTCACCGCCTCGCCATGATCGTTCCACATGTTTTGCATTTTTTGCATTTTTTAGCCAAAAACTAGAATTCTGCTCGATTACCATATTTTTGTGTGCTATTGCCCACGCCTTCCGAGTGGGCCGGGCCGCCGGACTCGGATCGGCTAAAAAAATTTTGGGCCAGAAATTAGGACCTATGGAACCATAGTCACCGCCTCGCCCTGATCGTTTCTCATTTTTTGCATTTTTGGCCAAAAAACTAGAATTCCGCCCGATTCCCATATTTTTGTGTGCTATCGCCCACGCCTTCCGAGTGGGTCGGCCCCCCCGGAGCCGGATCGCCTAAAAATTTTCCGGACTATCAAATACGACCTAAGGAACCATAGTCACCGCCCCACCATGATTGTTCCTAGTCTTTTGCGTTTTTCAGCCAAAAAACTAGAATTCCGTGCGATTTCCATATTTTCGTGTGCTTTAGCCCACGCCTTCCAAGGGGTCCCGGGAACACCCCGAACCCTGATCGCCTAAAAATTTTCCGGGCCATCAAATACGACCTAAGGAACCATAGTAACCACCCCGCCATGATTGTTCCTCATTTTTTGCATTTTTCGGCCAAATAACTAGAATTCCGCGCGATTCCCATATTTTTGTGTGTTATAGCCCACGCCTTCCGAGTGGTCCCGGGACCTCCTGACCCCTATCGCCTAAAACTTTTTCAGACTATCAAATACGACCTAAGGAACCATAGTATCCGCCCCGCCATGTTCGTTCCTCATTTTTTGTGTTTTTCGGCCAGACAACTAGAATTCCGCGCGATTCCCATATTTTTGTGTGTTATAGCCCACGCCTTACGAGTGGTCCCGGGACCTCCGGACCCCTATCGCCTAATATTTTTCCGGACTATCAAATAAGACCAAAGGAACCATAGTCACCGCCCTGCCAAGATCTTTCCACATTTTTTGCATGTTACTGAAAAAGACCTAGAATTTCGCCCGATTCCCATATTTTCGTGTGCTATACCCACGCATTCCGAGTGGTCCCAAGAGCCGCGGACCCCGATCGCCTAAAAATTTTCCGGGCAATCAAATACGACCTAAGGAACCATATTATCCGCCCTGCCATGATCGTTCCTTATTTTTTGCGTTTTTCGGCCAAACAACTAGAATTCCGCGCGATTCCCATATTTTTGTAGCCCACGCCTTCCGAGTGGTCCCGGGACCTCCTGACCCCTATCGCCTAAAACTTTTCCGGACTATCAAATATGACCTAAGGAACCATAGTATCCGCCCCGCCATGTTCGTTCCTCATTTTTTGTGTTTTTCGGCCAGACAACTAGAATTCGGCGCGATTCCCATATTTTTGTGTGTTATAGCCCACGCCTTACGAGTGGTCCCGGGACCTTCGGACCCCTATCGCCTAATATTTTTTCGGACTATCAAATAAGACCAAAGGAACCATAGTCACCGCCCTGCCAAGATCTTTCCATATTTTTTGCATGTTACAGAAAAAGACCTAGAATTTCGCCCGATTCCCATATTTTCGTGTGCTATACCCACGCATTCCGAGTGGTCCCAAGAGCCGCGGACCCCGATCGCCTAAAATTTTTCCGGGCAATCAAATACGACCTAAGGAACCATATTATCTGCCCTGCCATGATCGTTCCTTATTTTTTGCATTTTTCGGCCAAACAACTAGAATTCCGCGCGATTCCCATATTTTTGTGTGTTATAGCCCACGCCTTCCGAGGGTTCCCGGGACCTCCGGACCCCGATCGCCTAAAAATTTTCCGGACTATCAAATACGACCTAAGGAACCATAGTATCCGCCCCGCCATGATCGTTCCTCATTTTTTGCGTTTTTCGGCCAAACAACTAGAATTTCGCCCGATTCCCATATTTTCGTGTGCTATACCCACGCATTCCGAGTGGTCCCAAGAGACGCGGACCCCTATCGCCTAAAATTTTTTCGGACTATCAAATAATACCTAAGGAACCATAGTCACCGCCCAGCCATGATCGTTCCTAGTTTTTTCCATTTTTCGGCCAAAAAACTAGAATTCCGCACGATTCCCATATTTTCGTGTCCTATAGCCCACGCCTTCCAAGTCAACCCGGGAACTCCGGACCCCTATCGCCTAAAATTTTTCCGGACTATCAAATACGACCTAAGGAACCATAGTCACCGCCCAGCCATGATCATTCCTCATTTGTTGCATTTTTCGGCCAAAAAACTAGAATTTCGCCCGGTTACAATATTTTTGTGTGCTATTGCCCACCCTTCCAAGTGGTTCCGGGACCGCCGGACCCCGATCGCCTAAAATTTTTCCGGGCCGTCAAATACGACCTAAGGAACCATAGTAACCGCCCCGCGATCATCGTTTCTCATTTTTTGCATTTTTCGGCCAAAAAACTAGAATTACGCCCGATTCCCATATTTTCGTGTGCTATACCCACGCCTTCCAAGTGGTCCGTGGGGTCGCGGACCCCGATCGCCTAAAATATTTCCGGACTATCAAATACGACCTAAGGTACCATAGTCACCGCCCCACCATGATCGTTCCAAATGCTTTATATTTTTCGGCCAAAAAATTAGAACTCCGGGCAATTTGCATATTTTCGTGTGCTATTGCTTACGCCTTCCGAGTGGTCCCGGGAGCCGTGGACCCCGATCGTCTAAAATTTTTCGGGCCATCAAATACGACCTAAGGAACCATAGTCACCGCCCCGCCATGATCGTTCCTCAATAAGTGCATTTTTCGGCCAAAAATCTAGAATTCCGCTCGATTACCATATTTTTGTGTGCTATTGCCCACGCCTTCCGAGTGGGCCAGGCCGCCGAACTCGGATCGCCAAAAAAATTTTCGGGCCATCAATTACGACCTAAGGAACCATAGTCACCGTCTCGCCATGATCGTTCCTCATGTTTTGCATTTTTGGCCAAAAAACTAGAATTCCGCTCGATTACCATATTTTTGTGTGCTATTGCCCACGCCTTCCGAGTGGTCCCGGGACCTCCGGACCCCTATCGCCTAATATTTTTCCGGACTATCAAATAAGACCAAAGGAACCACAGTCACCGCCCTGCCAAGATCTTTCCACAGTTTTTGCATGTTACTGAAAAAGACCTAGAATTCCGCGCGATTCCCATATTTTTGTGTGTTATAGCCCATGCCTTCCAAGGGCTTCCGGGAACCTCGAACCCCGATCGCCTAAAATATTTCCAGGCCATCAAATACGACCTAAGGAACCATAGTAACCACCCCGCCATGATCGTTCCTCATTTTTTGCATTTTTCGTCCAAACAACTAGAATTCCGCGCGATTCCCATATTTTTGTGTGTTATAGCCCACGCCTTCCGAGGGTTCCCGGGACCTCCGGACCCCGATCGCCTAAAAATTTTCCGGACTATCAAATACGACCTAAGGAACCATAGTATCTGCTAGAATTCCGCGCGATTCTCATATTTTCGTATCCTATAGCCCACGCCTTCCAAGTGAACCCGGGAACTACGGACCCCTATCGCCTAAAATTTTTCCGGACTATCAAATAAGACCTAAGGAACCATAGTCACCGTCCAGCCATGATCGTTCCTAGTTTTTTCCGTTTTTCGGCCAAAAAACTAGAATTCCGCACGATTACATTATTTTTGTGTGCTATTGCCCACCCTTCCAAGTGGTTCCGGGACCCCCGGATCCCGATCGCCTAAAATTTTTCCAGGCCATCAAATACGACCTAAGGAACCATAGTAACCGCCCCGTGATCATCGTTTCGCATTTTTTGCATTTTTCGGCCAAAAAACTAGAATTACGCCCGATTCCCATATTTTCGTGTGCTATACCCACGCCATCCAAGTGGTCCGGGGAGCCGCGGACCCCGATCGCCTAAAATTTTTTCGGGCCATCAAATACAACCTAAGGAACCATAGTTACCGCCTCGCCATGATCGTTCCTCATTTATTGCGTTTTTCGGCCAAAAAGCTAGAATTCTGCTCGATTACCATATTTTTGTGTGCCCCACGCCTTCCGAGTGGGCCGGGCCGCCAGACTCGGATCGCCTAAAAAATTTTCGGGCCATCAATTAGGACCTAAGGAACCATAGTCACCGCCTTGCCATGATCATTTCTCGTATTTTGCATTTTTGGCCAAAAAACTAGAATTCCGCCCGATTCCCATATTTTTGTGTGCTATCGCCCACGCCTTCCGAGTGGGTCGGGCCCCCTAGAGCAGGATCGCCTAAAATTTTTTCCGGACTATCAAATATGACCTAAGGAACCATAGTCACCGCCCCGCCATAATCGTTCCTAGTCTTTTGCGTTTTTCAGCCAAAAAACTAGAATTCCGCGCGATTTCCATATTTTCGTGTGCTTCAGCCCACGCCTTCCAAGGGGTCCCGGGAACCCCGATCGCCTAAAAATTTTCCGGGCCATCAAATACGACATAAGGAACCATAGTAACCACCCCGCCATGATCGTTCCTCATTTTTTGCGTTTTTCGGCCAAACAACTAGAATTCCGCGCGATTCCCATATTTTTGTGTGTTATAGCCCACGCCTTCCAAGTGAACCCGGGAAATCCGGACACTTATCGCCTAAAATTTTTCCGGACTATCAAATACGACCTAAGGAACCATAGTAACCACCCCGCCATGATCGTTCCTCATTTTTTGCATTTTTCGTCCAAACAACTAGAATTCCGCGCCATTCCTATATTTTTGTGTGTTATAGCTTACGCCTTCCGAGTGGTCCCGGGAGCCGTGGACCCTGATCGCCTAAAATTTTCTGGGCCATCAAATATGACCTAAGGAACCATAGTCACCGCCCAGCCATGATCGTTCCTCATTTATTGCGTTTTTCAGCCAAAAAACTAGAATTCCGCGTGCTTTCCATATTTTCGTGTGCTTTAGCCCATGCCTTCCAAGGGGTCCCGGGAACCCCGAACCCCGATCGCCTAAAAATTTTCCGGGCCATAAAATACGACCTAAGGAACCATAGTAACCACCCCGCCATGATCGTTCCTCATTTTTTGCGTTTTTCGGCCAAATAACTAGAATTCCGCGCGATTCCCATATTTTTGTGTGTTATAGCCCACGCCTTCCGAGTGGGCTTCCGGGAACCTCGAACCCCGATCGCCTAAAATATTTCCAGGCCATCAAATACGACCTAAGGAACCATAGTAACCACCCCGCCATGATCGTTCCTCATTTTTTGCATTTTTCGTCCAAACAACTAGAATTCCGCGCCATTCCTATATTTTTGTGTGTTATAGCTTACGCCTTCCGAGTGGTCCCGGGAGCCGTGGACCCTGATCGCCTAAAATTTTCTGGGCCATCAAATATGACCTAAGGAACCATAGTCACCGCCCAGCCATGATTGTTCCTCATTTATTGCGTTTTTCGGCCAAAAAACTAGAATTCCGCTCGATTACCATATTTTTGTGTGCCTGCCCCACGCCTTCCGAGTGGGCTGGGCCGCCGGACTCGGATCGCCTAAAAAATTTTCGGGCCATCAATTAGGACCTAAGGAACCATAGTCACTGCCTCGCCAAGATCGTTACTCATTTTTTTTGCATTTTTTGGCCAAAAAACTAGAATTCCGCCCGATTCCCATATTTTTGTGTGCTATCGCCCACGCCTTCCGAGTGGGTCGGGACCCCGAACCCCGATCGCCTAAAAATTTTCCGGGCCATCAAATACGACCTAAGGAACCATAGTAACTACCCTGCCATGATCGTTCCTCATTTTTTTGCATTTTTCGGCCAAACAACTAGAATTCCGCGCGATATTTTTGTGTGTTATAGCCCACGCCTTCCGAGTGGTCCCGGGACCTCCGGACCTCTATCGCCTAATATTTTTCCGGACTATCAAATAAGACCAAAGGAACCATAGCTACCGCCCAGCCATGATTAATCCTCATTTGTTCCGTTTTTCAGCCAAAAAACTAGAATTCCGCCCGATTACAATATTTTTGTGTGCTATTGCCCACCCTTCCAAGTGGTTCCGGGACCCCCGGACGCCGATCGCCTAAAATTTTTCCGGGCCGTCAAATACGACCTAAGGAACCATAGTAACCGCGCCGCCATCATCGTTTCTCATTTTTTGCATTTTTCGGCCAAAAAACTAGAATTACGCCCGATTCCCATATTTTCGTGTGCTACGACTTCCAAGTGGTCCGAGGAGCCGCGGACCCCTATCGCCTAAAATTTTTCTGGACTATCAAATAAGACCAAAGGAACCATAGTCACCGCCCAGCCATGATCATTCCTCATTTGTTGCATTTTTCGGCCAAAAAACTAGAATTCCGCCCGATTACAATATTTTTGTGTGCTATTGCCCACCCTTCCAAATGGTTCCGGGACCCCCGGACCCCGATCGCCTAAAATTTTTCCGGGCCATCAAATACGACCTAAGGAACCATAGTAACCGCCCCGCCATCATCGTTTCTCATTTTTTGCATTTTTCGGCCAAACAACTAGAATTCCGCACGATTCCCATATTTTTGTGTGTTATAGCCCACGCCTTCCGAGTGGTCCCGGGTCCTCCGGAACCCTATCGCCTAATATTTTTCCGGACTATCAAATAAGACCAAAGGAACTATAGTCACCGCCCTGCCAAGACTTTTCCACATTTTTTGCATCTTACTGAAAAAGACCTAGAATTTTGCCCGAATCCCATATTTTCGTGTGCTATACCCACGCATTCCGAGTGGTCCCAAGAGCTGCGGACCCCGATCGCCTAAAATTTTTCGGGCCATCAAATACGACCTAAGGAACCATAGTAACCACCCCGCCATGATCGTTCCTCATTTTTTGCGTTTTTCGGCCAAACAACTAGAATTCCGCGCGATTCCTATATTTTTGTGTGTTATAGCCCACGCCTTCCAAGTGAACCCGGGAAATCCGGACACTTATCGCCTAAAAATTTTCCGGACTATCAAATACGACCTAAGGAACCATAGTCACCGCCCAGCCATTATCATTCCTCATTTGTTGCGTTTTTCGTCCAAAAAACTAGAATTCCGCCCGATTACAATATATTTGGGTGCTATTGCCCACGCCTTCCGAGTGGTCCAGGGACCTCCGGACCCCTATCGCCTAAATTTTTTCTGGACTATCAAATACGACCTAAGGAACCATAGTATCCGCCCCACCATGATCGTTCCTCATTTTTTGCGTTTTTCGGCCAAACAACAAGGATTTCGCGCCATCCCATATTTTTGTGTGTTATAGCCCACTCCTTCCGAGTGGTCCCGGGTCTCCGGACCCCTATCGCCTAAAATTTTTCCGGACTATCAAATACGACCTAAGGAACCATAGTCACCGCCCAGCCATTATCATTCCGCATTTGTTGCATTTTTCGGCCAAAAATCTAGAATTCCGCCCGATTACAATATTTTTGTGTGCTATTTGCCCACCCTTCCAAGTGGTTCCGGGACCCCCGGACCCCGATCGCCTAAAATTTTTCCAGGCCGTCAAATACGACCTAAGGAACCATAGTAACCGCCCCTCCATCATCGTTTCTCATTTTTTGCATTTTTCGGTCAAAAATCTAGAATTACGCCCGATTCCCATATTTTCGTGTGCTATACCCACGCCTTCTAAGTGGTATGGGGAGCCGCGGACCCCGATCGCCTAAAATTTTTCCAGACTATAAAATACGACCTAAGGTACCATAGTCACCGCCCACTATGATCGTTCCAAATGCTTTGCATTTTTCGGCCAAAAAACTATAACTCCGCGCGATTTGCATATTTTCGTGTGCTATAGCCCACGCCTTCCGAGTGGTCCCGGGAGCCGTGGACCCCGATCGCCTAAAATTTTCCGGGCCATCAAATACGACCTAAGGAACCATAGTCACCGCCCCGCCATGATCGTTCCTCATTTATTGCGTTTTTCGGCCAAAAAACTAGAATTCCGCGCGATTCCCATATTTTTGTGTGTTATAGCCCACGCCTTCCGAGTGGTCCCGGGACCTCTGGACCCCGATCGCCTATAATTTTTCCGGACTCTCAAATAAGACCAAAGGAACCATAGTCACCGCCCAGCCATGATCATTCCTCATTTGTTGCATTTTTCGGCCAAAAAACTAGAATTCCGCCCGATTACAATATTTTTGTGTGCTATTGCCCACCCTTCCAAGTGGTTCCGGGACCCCCGGACCCCGATCGGCTAAAAATTTTCCGGGCCGTCAAATACGACCTAAGGAACCATAGTAACCGCCCCGCCATGATCGTTCCTCATTTTTTGCTTTTTTCGGCCAAAAAACTAGAATTCCGCCCGATTACAATATTTTTGTGTGCTATTGCCCACCCTTCCAAGGGGTCCGGGAAACCCCGAACCCCGATCGCCTAAAAATTTTCGGGGCCATCAAATACGACCCAAGGAACCATAGTAACCACCCCGCCATGATCGTTCCTCATTTTTTGCGTTTTTCGGCCAAACAACTAGAATTTCGCGCGATTCCCATATTTAGCCCACGCCTTCCGAGTGGTCCCAGGACCTCATGACCCCTATCGCCTAAAATTTTTCCGGACTATCAAATATGACCTAAGGAACCATAGTATCCGCCCCGCCATGATCGTTCCTCATATTTTGCATTTTTCGGCCAAACAACTAGAATTCCGCGCGATTCCCATATTTTTGAGTGTTATAGCCCACGCCTTCCGAGTGGTCCCGGGACCTCTGGACCCCTATCGCCTAATATTTTTCCGAACTATCAAATAAGACCAAAGGAACCATAGTCACAACCCTGCCAAGATCTTTCCATATTTTTTGCATGTTACTGAAAAAGACCTAGAATTTCGCCCGATTCCCATATTTTCGTGTGCTATACCCACGCATTCCGAGTGGTCCCAAGAGCCGCGGACCCCGATCGCCTAAAATTTTTCCGGGCAATCAATTACGACCTAAGGAACCATAGTATCCGCCCCGCCATGATCGTTCCTTATTTTTTGCGTTTTTCGGCCAAACAATTAGAATTCCGCGCGATTTCCATATTTTTGTGTGTTATAGCCCACACCTTCCGAGTGGTCCCGGGACCTCCAGACCCCTATCGCCTAAAATTTTTTCGGACTATCAAATACGACCTAAGGAACCATAGTATCCGCCGCGCCATGAACGTTCCTCATTGTTTGCGTTTTTCGAACAAGCAACTAGAATTCCGCTCCGGACCCCTATCGCCTAATATTTTTCCCGACTATCAAATAAGACCAAAGGAACCATAGTCACCGCCCAGCCATGATCATTCCTCATTTGTTGCGATTTTTGGCCAAAAAACTAGAATTCCGCCCGATTACAATAGTTTTGTGTGCTTTTGCCCACCCTTCCAAGTGGTTCCGGGACCCCCGGACCCCGATCGCCTAAAATATTTCCGGGCTGTCAAATACGACCTAAGGAACCATAGTAACCGCCCCGCCATCATCGTTTCTAATTTTTTGCATATTTCGGCCAAAAAACTAGAATTACGCCCGATTCCCATATTTTCGTGTGCTATACCCACGCCTTCCAAGTGGTCCGGGGAGCCGCGGACCCCGATCGCCTAAAATTTTTCCGGACTATCAAATAAGATCAAAGGAACCATAGTCACCGCCCAGCCATGATCATTCCTCATTTGTTGCATTTTTCGGCCAAAAAACTAGAATTTCGCCCGATTACAATATTTTTGTGTGCTATTGCCCACCCTTCCAAGTGGTTCCGGGACCCCCGGACCCCGATCGGCTAAAAATTTTCCGGGCCGTCAAATACGACCTAAGGAACCATAGTAACCGCCGCGCCATGATCGTTCCTCATTTTTTGTGTTTTTTGGCCAAAAAACTAGATTTTCGCCCGATTCCCATATTTTTGTATGCTATCGCCCACGCCGCCCGAGTGGGTCGGGCCCCCCGGAGCCGGATCGTCTAAAAATTTTCCAGACTATCAAATACGACCTAAGGAACCATAGTCACCGCCCCGCCATGATCGTTCCAAATGCTTTGCATTTTTCGGCCAAAAAACTAGAACTCCGCGCGATTTGCATATTTTAGTGTGCTATAGCTTACGCCTTCCGAGTGGTCCCGGGAGCCGTGGACCCCGATCGGCAAAAATTTTCCAGGCCATCAAATACGACCTAAGAAACCATAGTCACCGCCCTGCCATGATCGTTCCTCATTTTTTGCATTTTTTGGCCAAAAAACTAGAATTCCGCCCGATTCCTATATTTTTGTGTGCTATCGCCCACGCCTTCCGAGTGTGTCGGGCCCCCGGAGCCGGATCGCCTAAAAATTTTCCGGACTATCAAATACGACCTAAGGAACCATAGTCACCGCCCCGCCATGATCGTTCCTAGTCTTTTGCGTTTTTCAGCCAAAAACTAGAATTCCGCGCGATTTCCATATTTTCGTGTGCTTTAGCCCACGCCTTCCAAGGGGTCCCGGGATCCCCGAACCCCGATCGCCTAAAAATTTTCCGGGCCATCAAATACGACCTAAGGAACCATAGTAACCACCCCTCCATGATCGTTCCTCATTTTTTGCGTTTTTCGGCCAAACAACTAGAATTCCGCGCAATTCCCAAATTTTTGTGTGTTATAGCCCACGCCTTTCGAGTGGTACCGGGACCTCCGGACCCCGATCGCCTAAAATTTTTCCGGACTATCAAATAAGACCAAAGGAACCATAGTCACCGCCTAGCCATGATCATTTCTCATTTGTTGCATTTTTCGGCCAAAAAACTAGAATTCCGCCCGATTACAATATTTTTGTGTGCTATTGCCCGCCCTTCCAATTGGTTCCGGGACCCCCGGACCCCGATCGGCTAAAATTTTTCCGGGCCGTCAAATACGACCTAAGGAACCATAGTAACCGCCCCGCCATGATCGTTCCTCAGTTTTTGCATTTTTCGGCCAAAAAACTAGAATTTCGCCCGATTACAATATTTTTGTGTGCTATTGCCCACCCTTCCAAGGGGTCCCGGGAACCCCGAACCCCGATCGCCTAAAAATTTTCCGGGCCATCAAATATGACCTAAGGAACCATAGTAACCACCCCGCCATGATCGTTCCTCATTTTTTGCATTTTTCGGCCAAACAACTAGAATTCCGCGCGATTCCCATATTTAGCCCACGCCTTCCGAGTGGTCCCAGGACCTCCTGACCCCTATCGCCTAAAATTTTTCCGGACTATCAAATACGACCTAAGGAACCATAGTATCCGCCCCGCCATGATCGTTCCTCATGTTTTGCATTTTTCGGCCAAACACCTAGTATTCCGCGCGATTCCCATATTTTTGTGTGTTATAGCCCACGCCTTCCGAGTGGTCCCAGGACCTCTGGACCCCTATCGCCTAATATTTTTCCGGACTATCAAATAAGACCAAAGGAACCATAGTCACCGCCCTGCCAAGAGCTTTCCATATTTTTTGCATGTTACTGAAAAAGACCTAGAATTTCGCCCGATTCCCATATTTTCATGTGCTATACCCACGCATTCCGAGTAATCCCAAGAGCCGCGGACCCCGATCGCCTACAAATTTTCCGGGCCAGCAAATACGACCTAAGGAACCATAGTAACCACCCCGCCATGATCGTTCCTCATTTTTTGCATTTTTCGGCCAAACAACTAGAATTCCGCGCGATTCCCATATTTTTGTGTGTTATAGCCCACGCCTTCCGAGTGGTCCCAGGACCTCCTGACCCCTATCGCCTAAGATTTTTCCGGACTATCAAATACGACCTAAGGAACCATAGTATCCGCCCCTCCATGATCGTTCCTCATTTTTGGCATTTTTCGGTCAAACAACTAGAATTCCGCGCGATTCCTATATTTTTGTATGTTATAGCCCACGCCTTCCGAGTGGTCCCGGGACCTCCGGACCCCTATCGCCTAATATTTTTCTGGACTATCAAATAAAACCAAAGGAACCATAGTCACCGCCCTGCCAAGATCTTTCCATACTTTTTGCATGTTACTGAAAAAGACCTAGAATTTTGCCCGATTCCCATATTTTTGTGTGTTATAGCCCACGCCTTCCGAGTGGTCCCGGGACCTCCTGACCCCTATAGCCTAAAATTTTTTCGGACTATCAAATACGACCTAAGGAACCATAGTATACGCCCCGCCATGATCGTTCCTTATTTTTTACGTTTTTCGGCCAAACAACTAGAATTCCGCGCGATTCCCATATTTTTGTGTGTTATAGCCCACACCTTCCGAGTGGTCCTGGGACCTCCGGACCCCTATCGCCTAAAAATTTTTTTCCAGACTATCAAATACGACCTAAGGAACCATAGTATCCGCCCCGCCATGAACGTTTCTCATTTTTTGCGTTTTTCGGCCAAACAACTAGAATTCCGCTCCGGACCCCTATCGCCTAATATTTTTCCGGACTATCAAATAAGACCAAAGGAACCATAGTCACCGCCCAGCCATGATCATTCCTCATTTGTTGCGTTTTTGGCCAAAAAACTAGAATTCCGCCCGATTACAATATTTTTGTGTGCTATTGCCCACCCTTCCAAGTGGTTCCGGGACCCCCGGACCCCGATCGCCTAAAATATTTCCGGGCCGTCAAATATGACCTAAGGAACCATAGTAACCGCCCCGCCATCATCGTTTCTAATTTTTTTGCATATTTCGGCCAAAAAACTAGAATTACGCCCGATTCCGCAGCTCCCCGGACCACTTGGAAGGCGTGGGTATAGCACACGAAAATATGGGAATCGGGCGTAATTCTAGATTTTTGGCCGAAAATGCAAAAAATGAGAAACGATGATCGCGGGGCGGTTACAATGGTTCCTTAGGTCGTATTTGACGGCCCAAAAATGTTTTAGGCGATCGGGGTCCGGGGGTCCCGGAACCACTTGGAAGGGTGGGCAATAGCAGACAAAAATATTGTAATCGGGCGGAATTCTAGTTTTTTGGCCGAAAAACGCAACAAATGAGGAATGATCATGGCTGGGCGGTGACTATGGTTCCTTAGGTCGTATTTGATAGTCCGGAAAAATTTAGGCGATAGGGGTCCGGAGTTCCCGGGTTCACTTGGAAGGCGTGGGCTATAGGACACGAAAATATGGGAATCGCGCAGAATTCTAGTTTTTTGGCCGAAAAACGGAAAAAACTAGGAACGATCATGGCTGGGCGGTGACTATGGTTCCTTAGGTCTTATTTGATAGTCCGGAAAAATTTTAGGCGATAGGGGTCCGCGTATCTTGGGACCACTCGGAATGCGTGGGTATAGCATACGAAATTATGGGAATTGGGCGAAATTCTAGGTCTTTTTCAGTAACATGCAAAAAATGTGGAAAGATCTTGGCAGGGCGGTGACTATGGTTCCTTTGGTCTTATTTGATAGTCTGGAAAATTTTTAGGCGATCGGGGTCCGGAGGTCCCGGGACCCCTCGGAAGGCGTGGGCTATAACACACAAAAATATGGGAATCGCGTGAAATTCTAGTTGTTTGGCCGAAAAACGCAAAAAATAAGGAAAGATCATGGCGGGGCAGATAATATGGTTCCTTATGTCGTATTTGATTGCCCGAAAAAATTTTAGGCGATCGAGGTCCGCGGCTCTTGGGACCACTCGGAATGCGTGGGTATAGCACATGAAAATTTGGGAATCGGGCGAAATTCTAGGTCTTTTTCAGTAACATGCAAAATATGTGGAAAGATCTTGGCAGGGCGGTGACTATGGTTCCTTTGGTCTTATTTGATAGTCCGGAAAAATATTAGGCGATAGGGGTCCGGAGGGCCCGGGACCACTCGGAAGGCGTGGGCTATAACACACAAAAATATGGGAATCGCGCGGAATTCTAGTTGTTTGGCCGAAAAACGCAAAAAATTGAGGAACGAACAAGGCGGGCGGATACTATGGTTCCTTAGGTCGTATTTGATAGTCCGGAAAAGTTTTAGGCGATCGGGGTCCGTGTCTCTTGGGACCACTCGGAATGCGTGGGTATAGCACACGAAAATATGGGAATCGGGCAAAATTCTAGTTGTTTGGCCGAAAAACGCAAAAAATGAGGAACGATCATGGTGGGGTGGTTACTATGGTTCCTTAAGTCGTAATTGATGGCCCGGAAAATTTTTAGGCGATCGGGGTTCGGGGTTCCCGGGACCCCTTGGAAGGCGTGGGCTAAAGCACACGAAAATTTGGAAATCGCGCGGAATTCTAGGATTTTTTGCTGAAAAACGCAAAAGACTAGGAACAATCATGGCGGGGCGGTGACTATGGTTCCTTAGGTCGTATTTGATGGCCCGGAAAATTTGTAGACATTCGGGGTTCGGGTTCCCGGGACCCCTTTGAAGGCGTGGGCGATAGCACACAAAATTATGGGAATCGGGCGGAATTCTAGTTTTTTGGCCAAAAAATGCAAAAAATGAGGAACGATCATGGCGAGGCGGTGACTATGGTTCCTTAGGTCCTAATTGATGGCCCGAAATTTTTTTAGGCGATCCGAGTTCGGCGGCCCGGCCCACTCGGAAGGCGTGGGCAATAGCACACAAAAATATGGTAATCGAGCGGAATTCTAGTTTTTTGGCCAAAAATGCAAAACATGAGGAACGATCATGGTGAGACGGTGACTACGGTTCCTTAGGTCGTAATTGATGGCTCGAAAATTTTTTAGGCGATCCGAGTCCGGCGCCCTGGCCCACTCGGAAGGCGTGGGCAATAGCACACAAAAATATGGTAATCGAGCGGAATTCTAGTTTTTTGGCCGAAAAACGCAATAAATGAGGAACGATCATGGCGGGGTGGTGACTATGGTTCCTTAGGTCGTATTTGATGGCCCGGAAAATTTTAGGCGATCGGGGTCCACGGCTCCCGGGACCACTCGGAAGGCGTAAGCTATACACACGAAAATATGCAAATCGCGCGGAGTTCTAGTTTTTTGGCCGAAAAATGCAAAGCATTTGGAACGATCATGGTGGGGCGTTGACTATGGTACCTTAGGTCGTATTTGATAGACCGGAAAAATTTTAGGCGATCGGGGTCCGCGGCTCCCCGGACCACTTGGAAGGCGTGGGTATAGCACACGAAAATATGGGAATCGGGCGTAATTCTAGTTTTTTGGCCAAAAAATGCAAAAAATAAGAAACGATGATCGCGGGGAGGTTACTATGGTTCCTTAGGTCGTATTTGATGGCCCGTAAAAATTTTAGGCGATCGGGGTCCGGGGGTCCCGGAACCACCTGGAAGGGTGGGCAATAGCACACAAAAATATTGTAATCGGGCGGAATTCTAGATTTTTGGCAGAAAAACGCAACAAATGAGGAATGATCATGGCTGGGCGGTGACTATTGTTCCTTAGGTCATATTTGATAGTCCGGAAAAATTTTAGGCGATAAGTGTCCGGAGTTCCCGGGTTCACTTGGAAGGCGTGGGCTATAGGACACGAAAATATGGGAATCGCGCGGAATTCTAGTTTTTTGGCCGAAAAATGGAAAAAACTAGGAACGATCATGGCTGGGCGGTGACTATGGTTTCTTAGGTCTTATTTGATAGTCCGGAAAAATTTTAGGTGATCGGGGTCCGCGGCTCTTGGGACCACTCGGAATGCGTGGGTATAGCACACGAATATATGGGAATCGGGCAAAATTCTAGTTGTTTGGCCGAAAAACGCAAAACATGTGGAACGATCTTGGCGGGGTGGTTATTATGGTTCCTTAGGTCGTATTTGATGGCCCGGAAAATTTTTAGGCAATCGGGGTTCGGGGTTCCCAGGACCTCTTGGAAGGCGTGGGCTAAAGCACACGAAAATATGGAAATCGCGCGGAATTCTAGTTTTTTGGCTAAAAAACGCAAAAGACTAGGAACGATCATGGCGGGGCGGTGACTATGGTTCCTTAGGTCGTATTTGATAGTCCGAAAATTTTTTTGGCGATCTGGGTCCGGGGGGCCCGGTCCACTCGGAAGGCGTGGGCGATAGCACACAAAAATATGGGAATCGGGCGAAATTCTAGTTTTTTGGCCAAAAAATGCAAAAAATGAGGAACGATAATGGCGAGGCGGTGACTATGGTTCCTTAGGTCCTAATTAATGGACCGAAATTTTTTTAGGCGATCCGAGTCAGGTGGCCCGGCCCACTCGGAAGGCGTGGGGCACACAAAAATATGGTAATCGACTGGAATTCTAGGTTTTTGGCCGAAAAACGCAATAAATGAGGAACGATCATGGTAGGGCGGTGACTATGGTTCCGTTGGTCGTATTTGATGGCCCGGAAAATTTTAGGCGATCGGGGTCCACGGCTCCCGGGACCACTCGGAAGGCGTAAGCTATAGCACACGAAATTATGCAAATCGCGCGGAGTTCTAGTTTTTTGGCCGAAAAATGCAAAGCATTTGGAACGATCATGGTGGGGCGTTGACTATGGTACCTTAGGTCGTATTTGATAGTCCGGAAAAATTTTAGGCGATCGGGGTCCGCGGCTCCCCGGACCACTTGGAAGGCGTGGGTATAGCACACAAAAATATGGGAATCGGGCGTAATTCTAGTTTTTTGGCCGAAAAATTCAAAACATGAGAAACGATGATCGCGGGGTGGTTACTATGGTTCCTTAGGTCGTATTTGACGGCCCGGAAAGATTTTTGGCGATCTGGGTCCGGGGGTCCCGGAACCACTTGGAAGGGTGGGCAATAGCACACAAAAATATTGTAATCGGGCGGAATTCTAGATTTTTGGCCGAAAAATGCAACAAATGAGGAATGATCATGGTTGGGCGGTGACTAATTTTCCTTAGGTCGTATTTGATAGTCCGTAAAAATTTTAGGCGATAGGGGTCCGGAGTTCCCGGGTTCACTTGGAAGGCGTGGGCTATAGGACACGAAAATATGGGAATCGCGCGGAATTCTAGTTTTTTTGCCGAAAAACGGAAAAAACTAGGAACGATCATGGCTGGGCGGTGACTATGGTTCCTTAGGTCTTATTTGATAGTCCGGAAAAATTTTAGGCGATCGGGGTCCGCGGCTCTTGGGACCACTCGGAATGCGTGGGTATAGCACACGAAAATATGGGAATCGGGCGAAATTCTAGTTGTTTGGCCGAAAAACGCAAAAAATGAGGAACGATCAAGGCGGGGTGGTTACTATGTTCCTTAGGACGTATTTGATGGCCCGGAAAAGTTTTAGACGATCGGGGTTCGGGGTTCCCGGGACCCCTTTGAAGGCGTGGACTAAAGCACACGAAAATATGGAAATCGCGCGGAATTCTAGTTTTTTATCTGAAAAACGCAAAAGACTAGGAACGAACATGGCGGGGCGGTGACTATCGTTCCTTAGGTCATATTTGATAGTCCGAAAATTTTTTAGGCGATCCGAGTCCGGTGGTCCGGCCCACTCGGAAGGCATGGGGCACACAAAAATATGGTAATCGAGCGGAATTCTAGCTTTTTGGCCGAAAAACGCAATAAATGAGGAACGATCATGGCGGGGCGGTGACTATGGTTCCATAGGTCGTATTTGATGGCCCGGAAAATTTTAGGCGATCGGGGTCCTCGGCACCCGGGACCACTCGGAAGGCGTAAGCTATAGCACACGAAATTATGCAAATCGCGCGGAGTTCTAGTTTTTTGGCCGAAAAATGCAAAGCATTTGGAACGATCATGGTGGGGCGTTGACTATGGTACCTTAGGTCGTATTTGATAGTCCGGAAAAATTTTAGGCGATCGGGGTCCGCGGCTCCCCGGACCACTTGGAAGGCGTGGGTATAGCACACGAAAATATGGGAATCGGGCGTAATTCTAGTTTTTTTGCCGAAAAATTCAAAACATGAGAAACGATGATCGCGGGGTGGTTACTATGGTTCCTTAGGTCGTATTTGACGGCCCGAAAAGATTTTTGGCGATCTGGGTCCGGGGGTCCCGAAACCACTTGGAAGGGTGGGCAATAGCACACAAAAATATTGTAATCGGGCGGAATTCTAGATTTTTGGCCGAAAAACGCAACAAATGAGGAATGATCATGGCTGGGCGGTGACTATTGTTCCTTAGGTCGTATTTGATAGTCCGGAAAAATTTTAGGCGATAGGGGTCCGGAGTTCCCGGGTTCACTTGGAAGGCGTGGGCTATAGGACACGAAAATATGGGAATCGTGCGGAATTCTAGTTTTTTGGCCGAAAAACGGAAAAAACTAGGAACGATCATGGCTGGGCGGTGACTATGGTTCCTTAGGTCTTATTTGATAGTCCGGAAAAATTTTAGGCGATCGGGGTCCGCGGCTCTTGGGACCACTCGGAATGCGTGGGTATAGCACACGAAAATATGGGAATCGGGCGAAATTCTAGTTTTTTGGCCGAAAAATGCAATAAATGAGGAACGATCATGGCGGGGCGGTGACTATGGTTCCTTAGGTCGTATTTGATGGCCCGGAAAATTTTAGGCGATCGGGGTCCACGGCTCCCGGGACCACTCGGAAGGCGTAAGCTATAGCACACGAAAATATGCAAATCGCGCGGAGTTCTAGTTTTTTGGCCGAAAAATGCAAAGCATTTGGAACGATAATTTTTGGGCGGTGACTATGGTACCTTAGGTCGTATTTGATAGTCCGGAAAAATTTTAGGCGATCGGGGTCCGCGGCTCCCCGAACCACTTGGAAGGCGTGGGTATAGCACACGAAAATATGGGAATCGGGCATAATTCTAGTTTTTTGGCCGAAAAATGCAAAAAATGAGAAACGATGATCGCGGGGAGGTTACTATGGTTCCTTAGGTCGTATTTGATGGCCCGTAAAAATTTTAGGCGATCGGGGTTCGGGGGTCCCGGAACCACTTGGAAGGGTGGGCAATAGCACACAAAAATATTATAATCGGGCGGGATTCTAGATTTTTGGCAGAAAAACACAACAAATGAGGAATGATCATGGCTAGGCGGTGACTATTTTTCCTTAGGTCGTATTTGATAGTCCGGAAAAATTTTAGGCGATAGGGGTCCGGAGTTCTTGGGTTCACTTGGAAGGCGTGGGCTATAGGACACGAAAATATGGGAATCACGCGGAATTTTAGTTTTTTCGCCGAAAAATGGAAAATACTAGGAACGATCATGGCTGGGCGGTGACTATGGTTCCTTAGGTCGTATTTGATAGTCCGGAAAATTTTTAGGCGATCCGGCTCCGGGGGGCCCGACCCACTCGGAAGGCGTGGGATATAGCACACAAAAATATGGGAATCGGGCGGAATTCTAGTTTTTTGTCCAAAAAATGCAAAGAATGAGGAACGATCATGGCGAGGCGGTGAGTATGGTTCCTTTTGTCCTAATTTATTGCCCGAAAATTTTTTAGGCGATCCGAGTCCGGCGGCCCGGCCCACTCGGAAGGCGTGGGGCACACAAAAATATGGTAATCGAGCGAAATTCTAGCTTTTTGGCTGACAAATCCAATAAATGAGGAAGGATCATGGCAGGGCGGTGACTATGGTTCCTTAGGTCGTATTTGATTGCCCGAAAAATTTTATGCGATCGGGGACCACGACTCCCGGGACCACTCGGAAGGCGTAAGCTATAGCACTCGAAAATATGCAAATCGCGCGGAGTTCTAGTTTTTTGGCCGAAAAATTCAAAGCATTTGGAACGATCATGGTGGGGCGTCGACTATGGTACCTTAGGTCATATTTGATAGTCCAGAAAAATTTTAGGCGATCGGGGTCCGCTGCTCCCCGGACCACTTGGAAGGCGTGGGTATAGCACACGAAAATATGGGAATCGGGCGTAATTCTAGTTTTTTGGCGGAAAAATTCAAAACATGAGAAACGATGATCACGGGGCGGTTACTATGGTTCCTTAGGTCGTATTTGACGGCCCGGAAAGATTTTAGGCGATCGGGGTCCGGGGGTCCCGTAACCACTTGGAAGGGTGGGCAATAGCACACAAAAATATTGTAATCGAGCGGAATTCTAGATTTTTGGCCGAAAAACGCAACAAATGAGGAATGATCATGGCTGGGCGGTGACTATTGTTCCTTAGGTCGTATTTGATAGTCCGGAAAAATTTTAGGCGATAGGGGTCCGGAGTTCCCGGGTTCGCTTGGAAGGCGTGGGCTTTAGGACACGAAAATATGGGAATCGCGTGGAATTCTTTTTGGCCGAAAAATGGAAAAAACTAGGAAAGATCATGGCTGGGCGGTGACTATGGTTCCTTTGGTCTTATTTGATAGTCCGGAAAAATTTTAGGCGATCGGGGTCCGCGGCTCTTGGGACCACTAGGAATGCGTGGGTATACACGAAAATATGAGAATCGGGCGAAATTCTAGTTGTTTGGCCGAAAAACGCAAAAAATGAGGAACGATCATGGCGGGGTGGTTACTATGGTTCCTTAGGTCGTATTTGATGGCCCGAAAAATTTTTAGACGATCGGGGTTCGGGTTCCCGGGACCCCTTTGAAGGCGTGGGCTAAAGCACACGAAAATATGGAAATCGCGAGGAATTCTAGTTTTTTGGCTGAAAAACGCAAAAGACTAGGAACGATCATGGCGGGGCGGTGACTATGGTTCCTTAGGTCGTATTTAATAGTCCAGAAAATTTTTAGGCGATCCGGCTTCGGGGGGCCCGACCCACTCAGAAGGCGTGGGCGATAGCACACAAAAATATGGGAATCGGGCGAAATTCTAGTTTTTTGGCCAAAAATGCAAAAAATGAGGAACGATCATGGCGAGATGGTGACTATGGTTCCTTAGGTCCTAATTGATGGCCCGAAAACTTTTTAGGCGATCCGAGTCCGGCGGCCCGGCCCACTCGGAAGGCGTGGGGCACACAAAAATATGGTAATCGAGCGGAATTCTAGTTTTTTGGCCGAAAAACGCAATAAATGAGGAACGATCATGGCGGGGCGGTGACTATGGTTCCTTAGGTCGTATTTGATGGCCCGGAATATTTTAGGCGATCGGGGTCCACGGCTCCCGGGACCACTTGGAAGGCATAAGCTATAGCACACGAAAATATGCAAATCGCGCTGAGTTCTAGTTTTTTGGCCGAAATATGCAAAGCATTTGGAACGATGATGGTGGGGCGGTGACTATGGTACCTTAGGTCGTATTTGATAATCCGTAAAAATTTTAGGCGATCGGGGTCCGCGGCTCCCCGGACCACTTGGAAGGCGTGGGTATAGCACACAAAAATATGGGAATCGGGCGTAATTCTAGTTTTTTGGCCGAAAAATTCAAAACATGAGAAACGATGATCGCGGGGCGGTTACTATGGTTCCTTAGGTCGTATTTGACGGCCCGGAAAAATTTTAGGCCATCGGGGTCCGGGAGTCCCGGAACCACTTGGAAGGGTGGGTAATAGCTCACAAAAATATTGTAATCGGGCGGAATTCTAGTTTTTTGGCCGAATGATCATGGCTGGGCGGTGACTATGGTTCCTTAGGTCGTATTTGATAGTCCGGAAAAATTTTAGGCGATAGGGGTCCAGAGTTCCCGGGTTCACTTGGAAGGCGTGGATATAGGACACGAAAATATGGGAATCGCGCGGAATTCTAGTTTTTTGGCAGAAAAACTGAAAAAACTAGGAACGATCATGGCTGGGCGGTGACTATGGTTCTTTAGGTCTTATTTGATAGTCCGGAAAAATTTTAGGCGATAGGGGTCCGCGTCTCTTGGGACCACTCGGAATGCGTGGGTATAGCACACGAAAATATGGGAATCGGGCGAAATTCTAGTTGTTTGGCCGAAAAACGCGAAAAATGAGGAACGATCATGGCGGGGCGGATACTATGGTTCCTTAGGTCGTATTAGATAGTTCGGAAAATTTTTAGGCGATCGGGGTCTGGAGGTCCCGGGACCCCTCGGAAGCCGTGGGCTACACACAAAAATATGGGAATCACGCGGAATTATAGTTGTTTGGCCGAAAAACACAAAAAATAAGGAACGATCATGGCAGGGCAGATAATATGGTTCCTTAGGTCGTATTTGATTATCCGGAAAAATTTTAGGCGATCGGGGTCCGCGGCTCTTGGGACCACTCGGAATGCGTGGGTATAGCACACGAAAATATGGGAATCGGGCGAAATTCTAGGTCTTTTTCAGTAACATGCAAAAAATGTGGAAAGATCTTGGAAGGGCGGTGACTATGGTTCCTTTGGTCTTATTTGATAGTCCGAAAAAATATTAGGCGATAGGGGTCCGGAGGTCCTGGGACCACTCGGAAGGTGTGGGCTATAACACACAAAAATATGGGAATCGCGCGGAATTCTAGTTGTTTAGCCGAAAAATGCAAAAAATGAAGAACGATCATGGCGGGGCGGATACTATGGTTCCTTAGGTCGTATTTGATAGTCCAAAAAAATTTTAGGCGATAGGGGTCAGGAGGTCCCGGGACCACTCAGAAGGCGTGGGCTATAACACACAAAAATATGGGAATCGCGCGGAATTCTAGTTGTTTGGCCGAAAAACGCAAAAAATGAGGAACGATCATGGCGGGGTGGTTACTATGGTTCCTTAGATCGTATTTGATGGCCCGGAAAAGTTTTAGACGATCGGGGTTCGGGGTTCCCGAGACCCCTTTGAAGGCGTGGGCTAAAGCATACGAAAATATGGAAATCGCGCAAAATTCTGGTTTTTTGGCTGAAAACGCAAAAGACTAGGAATGATCATGGCGGGGCAGTGACTATGGTTCCTTAGGTCGTATTTGATAGTCCGGAAAATTTTTAGGCGATCCGGCTCCGGGGGCCCCGACCCACTCGGAAGGCGTGGGCGATAGCACACAAAAATATGGGAATCGGGCGGAATTCTAGTCTTTTGGCCAAAAATGCAAAAAATGAGGCGGTGACTTGGAAGGCGTGGGCTATAGGATACGAAAATATGGGAATCGAGCGAAATTCTAGTTTTTTGGCCGAAAAACGGAAAAAACTAGGAACGATCATGGCTGGGCGGTGACTATGGTTCCTTAGGACTTATTTCATAGTCCGGAAAAATTTTAGGCGATCGGGGTCCGCGGCTATTGGGACCACTCGGAAGGCGTGGGCGATAGCACTCAAAAATATGGTAATCGAGCGGAATTCTAGTTTTTTTTCAGTAACATGCAAAAAATGTGGAAAGATCTTGGCAGGGCGGTGACTGTGGTTCCTTTGGTCTTATTTGATAGTCCGGAAAAATATTAGGCGATAGGGGTCCGGAGGTCCCGGGACCACTCGGAAGGCGGGGCGGTGACTATGGTTCCTTAGGTCGTATTTGATAGTCCGGAAAATTTTTAGGCGATCCGACTCCGAGGGGCCCGACCCACTTCAGAAAAATTTTAGGCGATAGGGGTCAGGAGGTCCCGGGACCACTCGGAATGCGTGGGCTATAACACACAAAAATATGGGAATCGCGCGGAATTCAAGTTGTTTGGACGAAAAATGCAAAAAATGAGGAACGATAATGGCGGGGTGGTTACTATGGTTCCTTAGGTCGTATTTGATGGCCCGGAAAAGTTTTAGGCGATCGGGGTTCGGGGTTCCGGGACCCCTTGGAAGGCGTGGGCTAAAGCACACGAAAATATGGAAATCGCGCGGAATTCTAGTTTTTTGGTTGAAAAACGCAAAAGACTAGGAACGATCATGGAGGGGCGGTGACTATGGTTCCTTAGGTCGTATTTGATAGTCCGAAAAATTTTTAGGCGATCCGGCTCCGGGGGGCCCGACCTACTCGGAAGGCGTGGGCGATAGCACACAAAAATATGAGAATCGGGCGGAATTCTAGTTTTTTGGCCAAAAAATGCAAAAAATGAGGAAAGATTATGGCGAGGCGGTGACTATGGTTCCTTAGGTCCTAATTGATGGCCCAAAAAATTTTTAGGCGATCCGAGTCCGGCGGCCCGGCCCACTCGGAAGGCGTGGGCAATAGCACACAAAAATATGGTAATCGAGCGGAATTCTAGTTTTTTGGCCGAAAAACGCAATAAATGAGGAACGATCATGGCGGGGCGGTGACTATGGTTCCTTAGGTCGTATTTGATGGCACGGAAAATTTTAGGCAATCGCAGTCCATGGCTCCTGGGACCACTCGGAAGGCGTAAGCTATAGCACACGAAAATATGCAAATCGCGCGGAGTTCTAGTTTTTTGGCCGAAAAATGCAAAGCATTTGGAACGATCATGGTGGGGTGGTGACTATGGTACCTTAGGTCGTATTTGATAATCCAGAAAATTTTTAGGCGATCGGGGTCCGCGGTTCCCCGGACCACTTGGAAGGCGTGGGTATAGCACACGAAAATATGGGAATCGGGCGTAATTCTAGTTTTTTGGTCGAAAAATGCAAAAAATGAGAAACGATGATGGCGGGGCGGTTACTATGGTTCCTTAGGTCGTATTTGACAGCCCAGAAAAATTTTAGGCGATCGGGGTCCGGGGGTCCAGGAACCACTGGGAAGGGTGGGCAATAGCACACAAATATATTGTAATCGGGCGGAATTCTAGTTTTTTGGCCGAAAAACGCTACAAAAGAGGAATGATCATGGCTGGGCGGTGACTATGGTTCCTTAGGTCGTATTTGATAGTCCGGAAAAATTTTAGGCGATAGGGGTCCTGAGGTCCCGGGACCGGTCGGAAGGTGTGGGCTATAACACACAAAAATAAGGGAATCGCGCGGAATTCTAGTTGTTTGGCCGAAAAACGCAAAAAAATAAGGAACGATCATGGCTGGGCGGTGACTATGGTTCCTTAGGTATTATTTGATAGTCCGGAAAAATTTTAGGCGATAGGGGTCCGGAGACCCGGGACCACTTGTAAGGCGTGGGTATAGCACACGAAAATATGGGAATCGGGCGGAATTCTAGTTGTTTGGCCGAAAAATGCAAAAAATGAGAAACGATCATGGCGGGGTGGATACTATGGTTTCTTAGGTCGTATTTGAGAGTCCGGAAAATTTTTAGGCGATAGGGGTCAGGAGGTCCCAGGACCACTCGGAAGGCGTGGGCTATAACACACAAAAATATAGGAATCGCGCGGAATTCTAGTTGTTTGGCCGAAAAACGCAAAAAATGAGGAACGATCATGGCGGGGTGGTGTCTATGGTTCCTTAGGTCATATTTGATAGGCCAGAAAATTTTTAGGCGATCCGGCTCCGGGGGGCCCGACCCACTCGGAAGGCGTGGGCGATTGCACACAAAAATATGGGAATCGGGCGGAATTCTAGTTTTTTGGCCTAAAATGCAAAAAATGAGGAACGATCATGGTGAGGTGGTGACTATGGTTCCTTAGGTCCTAATTGATGGCCCAAAATTTTTTTAGGTGATCTGAGTCCGGCAGCCCGGCCCACTCGGAAGGCGTGGGCAATAGCACACAAAAATATGGTAATCGAGCGGAATTCTAGTTTTTTGGCCGAAAAATGCAATAAATGAGGAACGATCATGGCGGGGCGGTGACTATGGTTCCTTAGGTCGTATTTGATAGTCCAGCAAAATTTTAGGCGATAGGGGTCAGGAGGTCCCGGGACCACTCGGAAGGCGTGGGCTATAACACACAAAAATATGGGAATCGCGCAGAATTCTAGTTGTTTGGCCGAAAAACGCAAAAAATGAGGAACGATCATGGCGGGGTGGTTACTATGGTTCCTTAGGTCGTATTTGATGGCCCGAAAACTTTTTAGGCGATCGGGGTTCGGGGTTCCCGGGACTCCTTGGAAGGCGTGGGCTAAAGCACACGAAAATATGGAAATCGCGCGAAATTCTAGTTTTTTGGCTGAAAAACGCAAAAGACTAGGAACGATCATGGCGGGGCGGTGACTATGGTTCCTTAGGTCGTATTTGATCGTCCGGAAAATTTTTAGGCGATCCAGCTCCGGGGGGCCCGACCCACTCGGAAGGCGTGGGCGATAGCACACAAAAATATGGGAATCGGGCGGAATTCTATTTTTTTTGCCAAAAAATGCAAAAAATGAGGAACGATCATGGCGAGGCGGTGACTATGGTTCCTTAGGTACTAATTGATGGCCCAAAAGTTTTTTAGGCGGCCCGGCCCACTCGGAAGGCGTGGGCTATAGCACACAAAAATATGGTAATCGAGCGGAATTCTAGTTTTTTGGCCGAAAAATGCAATAAATGAGGAACGATCATGGCAATGCGATGATTATGGTTCCTTAGGTAGTATTTGATGGCCCAAAAATTTTAGGCGATCGGGGTCCACGGCTCCCGGGACCACTCGGAAGGCGTAAGCTATTGCACACGGAAATATGCAAATCGCGCGGAGTTCCAGGTTTTTGGCCGAAAAATGCAAAGCATTTGGAACGATCATGGTGGGGCGGTGACTATGGTACCTTAGGTCGTATTTGATAGTCCGGAAAATTTTTAGGCGATCGAGGTCCGCGGCTCCCCGGACCACTTGGAAGTCGTGGGTATAGCACACGAAAATATGGGAATCGGGCGTAATTCTAGTTTTTTTGCCGAAAAATGCAAAAAATGAGAAACGATGATCGCGGGGCGGTTACTATGGTTCCTTAGGTCGTATTTGACTGACCGAAAAAATTTTAGGCGATCGGGGTCCGGGGGTCCCGGAACCACTTGGAAGGGTGGGCAATAGCACACAAAAATATTGTAATAGGGCGGAATTCTAGTTTTTTGGCCGAAACACGCAACAAATGAGGAATGATCATGGCTGGGCGGTGACTATGGTTCCTTAGGTCGTATTTGATAGTCCGGAAAAATTTTAGGCGATAGGGGTCCGGAGTTCCCGGGTTCACTTGGAAGGCGTGGGCTATAGGACACGAAAATATGGGAATCTAGTGGAATTCTAGTTTTTTGGCCGAAAAACGGAAAAAACTAGGAACGATCATGGCTGGGCGGTGACTATGGTTCCTTAGGACTTATTTGATAGTCCGGAAAAATTTTAGGCGATCGGGGTCCGCGACTCTTGGGACCACTCGGAATGCGTGGGTATAGCACACGAAAATATGGGAATCGGGCGAAATTCTAGTTGTTTGGCCGAAAAACGCAAAAAATGAGGAACAATCATGGCGGGGTGGTTACTATGGTTCCTTAGGTCGTATTTGATGGCCCAGAAAATTTTTAGGTGATCGGGGTTCGGGGTTCCCGGCACCCCTTTGAAGGCGTGCGCTAAAGCACACGAAAATATGGAAATCGCGCGGAATTCTAGTTTTTTGGCTGAAAAACGCAAAAGACTAGGAACGATCATGGCGGGGCGGTGACTATGGTTCCTTAGGTCATATTTGATAGTCCGGAAAATTTTTAGGCGATCCGGCTCCGAGGGCCCTGACCCACTCGGAAGGCGTGGGTGATAGCACACAAAAATATGGGAATCAGGCGGAATTCTCGTTTTTTGGCCAAAATTTGCAAAAAGTGAGGAACGAACATGGCGAGGCGGTGACTATGGTTCCTTAGGTCTTAATTGATGGCCCGAAATGTTTTTAGGCGATCCGAATCTGGCAGCCCGGCCCACTCGGAAGGCGTGGGCAATAGCACACAAAAATATGGTAATCGAGCGGAATTCTAGTTTTTTGGCCGAAAAACGCAAGAAATGAGGAAAGATCATGGTGGGGCGGTGACTATAGTTCTTTAGGTCGTATTTGATGGCCCGGAAAATTTAAGGCGATCGGGGTCCACGACTCCCGGGACCACTCGGAAGGCGGAAGCCATAGCACACGAAAATATGCAAATCGCGCGGAATTCTAGTTTTTTGGCCAAAAAATGCAAAGCATTTGAATGATCATGGTGGGGAGGTGACTATGGTACCTTAGGTCGTATTTGATAGTACGGAAAAATGTTAGGCGATCGGAGTCTGCGGCTCCTCGGACCACTTGGAAGGCGTGGGTATAGCACATGAAAATATGGGAATCGGGCGTAATTATAGTTTTTTGGCCGAAAAATGCAAAAAATGAGAAACGATGATGGCGGGGCGGTTACTATGGTTCCTTAGGTCGTATTTGACGGCCCGGAAAAATTTTAGGCGATCGGGGTCCATGGGTCCCGGAACCACTGGGAAGGGTGGGCAATAGAACACAAAAATATGTAATCGGGCGGAATTCTAGTTTTTTGGCCGAAAAACGCAACAAATGAGGAATGATCATGGCTGGGCGGTGACTATGGTTCCTTAGGTCGTATTTGATAGTCCGAAAAAATTTTAGGCGATAGGGGTCCTGAGGTCCCGGGACCACTCGGAAGGTGTGGGCTATAACACACGAAAATATGGGAATCGCGCGGAATTCTAGTTGTTTGGCCGAAAAACGCAAAAATTAAGGAACGATCATGGCTGGGAGGTGACTATGGTTCCTTAGGTTTTATTTTATAGTTCGGAAAAATTTTAGGCGATAGGGGTCCGGAGACCCGGGACCACTTGTAAGGAGTGGGTATAGCACACGAAAATATGGGAATCGGGCGGAATTCTAGTTGTTTTGCCAAAAAATGCAAAAAATGAGAAACGATCATGGCGGGAAGGTGAATATGGTTCCTTAGGTCTTATTTTATGGCCCAAAAACTTTTTAGGTGATCCGAGTGCGGGGGGCACGGCCCACTCGGAAGGCGTGGGCTATAGCACACGAAAATATGGCAATCGCTCGGAATTCTAGTTGTTTGGCCGAAAAACGCAAAAAATAAGGAACGATCATGGCGGGGCGGATACTATGGTTCCTTAGGTCGTATTTGATTGCCCGGAAAAATTTTAGGCGATCGGGGTCCGCGGCTCTTGGGACCACTCGGAATGCGTGGGTATAGCACACGAAAATATGGGAATCGGGCGAAATTCTAGGTCTTTTTCAGTAACATGCAAAAAATGTGGAAAGATCTTGGCAGGGCGGTGACTATGGTTCCTTTGGTCTTATTTGATAGTCCGGAAAAATATTAGGCGATAGGGGTCCGGAGGTCCCGGGACCAGTCGGAAGGTGTGGGCTATAACACACAAAAATATGGGAATCGCGCGGAATTCTAGTTGTTTGGCCGAAAAACGCAAACAATGAGGAACGATCATGGCGGGTCGGATACTATGGTTCATTAGGTCGTATTTGATAGTTCGGAAAAATTTTAGGCGATAGGGGTCAGGAGGTCCCGGGACCACTCGGAAGGCGTGGGCTATAACACACAAAAATATGGGAATCGCGCGGAATTCTAGTTGTTTGGACGAAAAATGCTAAAAAAAATGAGGAACGATAATGGCGGGGTGGTTACTATGGTTCCTTAGATCGTATTTGATGGCCCGAAAAAGTTTTAGGCGATCGGGGTTCGGGGTTCCCGGGACCCCTTGGAAGGCGTGGGCTAAAGTACACGAAAATATGGAAATCGCGCGGAATTCTAGTTTTTTGGCTGAAAAACACAAAAGACTAGGAACGATCATGGCGGGGCGGATACTATGGTTCCTTAGGTCGTATTTGATTGCCCGGAAAAATTTTAGGCGATCGGGGTCCGCGGCTCTTGGGACCACTCGGAATGCGTGGGTATAGCACACAAAAATATGGTAATCGGGCGAAATTCTAGGTCTTTTTCAGTAACATGCAAAAAATGTGGAAAGATCTTGGTAGGGCGGTGACTATGGTTCCTTTGGTCTTATTTGATAGTCGGGAAAAATATTAGGCGATAGGGGTCCGGAGGTCCCGGGACCACTCGGAAGGTGTGGGTTATAACACACAAAAATATGGGAATCGCGCGGAATTCTAGTTGTTTGGCCGAAAAACGCAAACAATGAGGAATGATCATGGCGGGGCGGATACTATGGTTCATTAGGTCGTATTTGATACTTCGGAAAAATTTTAGGCGATAGGGGTCAGGAGGTCCCGGGACCACTCGGAATGCGTGGGCTATAACACACAAAAATATGGGAATCGCGCGGAATTCAAGTTGTTTGGACGAAAAATGCAAAAAATGAGGAACGATAATGGCGGGGTGGTTACTATGGTTCCTTAGATCGTATTTGATGGCCCGGAAAAGTTTTAGGCGATCGGGGTTCGGGGTTCCCGGGACCCCTTGGAAGGCGTGGGCTAAAGCACACGAAAATATGGAAATCGCGCGGAATTCTAGTTTTTGGCTGAAAAACGCAAAAGACTAGGAACGATCATGGAGGGGCGGTGACTATGGTTCCTTAGGTCGTATTTGATAGTCCGGAAAATTTTTAGGCGATCCGGCTCCGGGGGGCCCGACCTACTCGGAAGGCGTGGGCGATAGCACACAAAAATATGAGAATCGGGCGGAATTCTAGTTTTTTGGCCAAAAAATGCAAAAAATGAGGAAAGATTATGGCGAGGCGGTGACTATGGTTCCTTAGGTCCTAATTGATGGCCCAAAAAATTTTTAGGCGATCCGAGTCCGGCGGCCCGGCCCACTCGGAAGGCGTGGGCAATAGCACACAAAAATATGGTAATCGAGCGGAATTCTAGTTTTTTGGCCGAAAAACACAATAAATGAGGAACGATCATGGCGGGGCGGTGACTATGGTTCCTTAGGTCATATTTGATGGCACGGAAAATTTTAGGCAATCGGAGTCCATGGCTCCCGGGACTACTCGGAAGGCGTAAGCTATAGCACACGAAAATATGCAAATCGCGCGGAGTTCTAGTTTTTTGGCCGAAAAATGCAAAGCATTTGGAACGATCATGGTGGGGTGGTGACTATGGTACCTTAGGTCGTATTTGATAATCCGGAAAATTTTTAGGCGATCGGGGTCCGCGGTTCCCCGAACCACTTGGAAGGCGTGGGTATAGCACACGAAAATATGGGAATCGGGCGTAATTCTAGTTTTTTGGTCGAAAAATGCAAAAAATAAGAAACGATGATGGCGGGGCGGTTACTATGGTTCCTTAGGTCGTATTTGACACCCCAGAAAAATTTTAGGCGATCGGGTCCGGGGGTCCAGGAACCACTGGGAAGGGTGGGCAATAGCACACAAATATATTGTAATCGGGCGGAATTCTAGTTTTTTGGCCGAAAAACGCTACAAAAGAGGAATGATCATGGCTGGGCGGTGACTATGGTTCCTTAGGTTGTATTTGATAGTCCGGAAAAATTTTAGGCGATAGGGGTCCTGAGGTCCCGGGACCGCTCGGAAGGTGTGGGCTATAACACACAAAAATAAGGGAATCGCGCGGAATTCTAGTTGTTTGGCCGAAAAACGCAAAAAAATAAGGAACGATCATGGCTGGGCGGTGACTATGGTTCCTTAGGTATTATTTGATAGTCCGGAAAAATTTTAGGCGATAGGGGTCCGGAGACCCGGGACCACTTGTAAGGCGTGTGTATAGCACACGAAAATATGGGAATCGGGCGGAATTCTAGTTGTTTGGCCGAAAAATGCAAAAAATGAGAAACGATCATGGCGGGGTGGATACTATGGTTTCTTAGGTCGTATTTGAGAGTCCGAAAAATTTTTAGGCGATAGGGGTCGGAGGTCCCAGGACCACTCGGAAGGCGTGGGCTATAACACACAAAAATATGGGAATCGCGCGGAATTCTAGTTGTTTGGCCGAAAAACGCAAAAAATGAGGAACGATCATGGCGGGGTGGTGTCTATGGTTCCTTAGGTCATATTTGATAGTCCAGAAAATTTTTAGGCGATCCGGCTCCGGGGGGCCCGACCCACTCGGAAGGCGTGGGCGATTGCACACAAAAATATGGGAATCGGGCGGAATTCTATTTTTGTGTCCAAAAAATGCAAAAAATGAGGAACGATCATGGCGAGGCGATGACTATGGTTCTTAGGTCTTAATTGATGGCCCGAAAATTTTTTAGGTGATCCGAGACCTTCGGCCCAGCCCACTCGGAAGGCGTGGGCAATAGCACACAAAAATATGGTAATCGAGCGGAATTCTAGTTTTTTGGCCGAAAAACGCAATAAATGAGGAACGATCATGGCGGGGCGGTGACTATGGTTCCTTAGGTCGTATTTGATGGCACGGAAAATTTTAGGCAATCGGAGTCCATGGCTCCCGGGACTACTCGGAAGGCGTAAGCTATAGCACACGAAAATATGCAAATCGCACGGAGTTCTAGTTTTTTGGCCGAAAAATGCAAAGCATTTGGAACGATCATGGTGGGGTGGTGACTATGGTACCTTAGGTCGTATTTGATAATCCGAAAAATTTTTAGGCGATCGGGGTCCGCGGTTCCCCGGACCACTTGGAAGGCGTGGGTATAGCACACGAAAATATGGGAATCGGGCGTAATTCTAGTTTTTTGGTCGAAAAATGCAAAAAATGAGAAACGATGATGGCGGGGTGGTTACTATGGTTCCTTAGGTCGTATTTGACCGCCCAGAAAAATTTTAGGCGATCGGGGTCCGGGGGTCCAGGAACCACTGGGAAGGGTGGGCAATAGCACACAAATATATTGTAATCGGGCGGAATTCTAGTTTTTTGGCCGAAAAACGCTACAAAAGAGGAATGATCATGGCTGGGCGGTGACTATGGTTCCTTAGGTCGTATTTGATAGTCCGGAAAAATTTTAGGCGATAGGGGTCCTGAGGTCCCGGGACCACTCGGAAGGTGTGGGCTATAACACACAAAAATAAGGGAATCGCGCGGAATTCTAGTTGTTTGGCCGAAAAACGCAAAAAAATAAGGAACGATCATGGCTGGGCGGTGACTATGGTTCCTTAGGTATTATTTGATAGTCCGGAAAAATTTTAGGCGATAGGGGTCCAGAGACCCGGGACCACTTGTAAGGCGTGGGTATAGCACACGAAAATATGGGAATCGGGCGGAATTCTAGTTGTTTGGCCGAAAAATGCAAAAAATGAGGAACGATCATGGCGGGGCGGATACTATGGTTCCTTAGGTCGTATTTGATAGTCCGGAAAAATTTTAGGCGATAGGGGTCAGGAGGTCCCGGGACCACTCGGAAGGCGTGGGCTATAACACACAAAAATATGGGAATCGCGCGGAATTCTAGTTGTTTGGCCGAAAAACGCAAAAAATGAGGAACGATCATGGCGGGGTGGTTACTATGGTTCCTTAGGTCGTATTTGATGGCCCGGAAAATTTTTAGGCGATCGGGGTTCGGGGTTCCCGGGACCCCTTGGAAGGCGTGGGCTAAAGCACACGAAAATATGGAAATCGCGCGGAATTCTAGTTTTTTGGCGGGGCGGTGACTATGGTTCCTTAGGTCGTATTTGATAGTCCAGAAAAAATTTAGGCGATCCGGCTCCGGGGGGCCCGACCCACTCGGAAGGCGTGGGTGATAGCACACAAAAATATGGGAATCGGGCGGAATTCTAGGTGTTTGGCCAAAAAATGCAAAAAATGAGGAACGATCATGGCGAGGTGGTGACTATGGTTCCTTAGGTTCTAATCGATGGCCCGAAAATTTTTTAGGCGATCCGAGTCTGGCGGCCCGGCCCACTCAGAAGGTGTGGGCAATAACACACAAACATATGGTAATCAAGCGGAATTCTAGTTTTTTGGCCGAAAAACGCAATAAATGAGGAACGATAATGGCGGGGCGGTGACTATGGTTCCTTAGGTCGTATTTGATGGCCCAGAAAATTTTAGGCGATCGGGGTCCACGGCTCCCGGGACCACTCGGAAGGCGTAAGCTATTGCACACTAAAATATGCAAATCGCGCGGAGTTCTAGTTTTTTGGCCGAAAAATGCAAAGCATTTGGAACGATCATGGTGGGGCGGTGACTTTGTACCTTAGGTCGTATTTGATAATCCAGAAAATTTTTAGGCGATCGGGGTCCGCGGTTCCCCGGACCACTTGGAAGGCGTGGGTATAGCACACGAAAATATGGGAATCGGGCGTAATTCTAGTTTTTTGGTTGAAAAATGCAAAAAATGAGAAACGATGATGGCGGGGCAGTTACTATGGTTCCTTAGGTCGTATTTGACCGCCCAGAAAAATTTTAGGCGATCGGGGACCGGGGTTCCAAGAACCACTGGGAAGGGTGGGCAATAGCACACAAATATATTGTAATCGGGCGGAATTCTAGTTTTTTGGCCAAAAAACGCAACAAAAGAGGAATGATCATGGCTGGGCGGTGACTATTGTTCCTTAGGTCGTATTTGATAGTCCGGAAAAATTTTAGGCAATAGGGGTCCTGAGGTCCCGGGACCACTCGGAAGGTGTGGGCTATAACACACAAAAATAAGGGAATCGCGCGGAATTCTAGTTGTTTGGCCGAAAAACGCAAAAAAACAAGGAACGATCATGGCTGGGCGGTGACTATGGTTCCTTAGGTATTATTTGATAGTCCGATAAAATTTTAGGCGATAGGGGTCCGGAGACCCGGGACCACTTGTAAGGCGTGGGTATAGCACACGAAAATATGGGAATCGGGCGAAATTCTAGTTGTTTGGCCGAAAAATGCAAAAAATGAGAAACGATCATGGCGGGGTGGATACTATGGTTTCTTAGGTCGTATTTGAGAGTCCGGAAAATTTTTAGGCGATAGGGGTCAGGAGGTCCCAGGACCACTCGGAAGGCGTGGGCTATAACACACAAAAATATGGGAATCGCGCGGAATTCTAGTTGTTTGGCCGAAAAACGCAAAAAATGAGGAACGATCATGGCGGGGTGGTTACTATGGTTCCTTAGGTCGTATTTGATGGCCCGGAAAATTTTTAGGCGATCGGGGTTCGGGGTTCCCGGGACCCCTTGGAAGGCGTGGGCTAAAGCACACGAAAATATGGAAATCGCGCGGAATTCTAGTTTTTTGGCTGAAAAACGCAAAAGACTAGGAACGATCATGGCGGGGCGGTGACTATGGTTCCTTAGGTCGTATTCGGAAGGCGTGGGTGATAGCACACAAAAATATGGAAATCGGGTGGAATTCTAGGTGTTTGTCCAAAAAATGCAAAAAATGAGGAACGATCATGGCGAGGTGGTGACTATGGTTCCTTAGGTCCTAATCGATGGCCCGAAAATTTTTTAGGCGATCCGAGTCTGGCGGCCCGGCCCACTCGGAAGGTGTGGGCAATAGCACACAAAAATATGGTAATCGAGCGGTATTCTAGTTTTTTGGCCGAAAAATGCAATAAATGAGGAACGATAA